>NC_056745.1:748175336-748227836 GCF_019279795.1 Protopterus annectens
ATGACTACTGCAAGCAGGATTGTTACTCACCAGCCTCGCAATGCAGCCTTTGCAGCCTACTCGCATGAGATTCCTGATTCACAGCCCGCTCAGCTGCAGCTGTAAGAGAAATAGAGAAATATTTAGCCATACCTATCTATCACATACACAGGCTGGACATTATTAAACAGTTACTGGTATGAGCACTTACACACTGCTGGGACATCACCCCTCTGCTTGATTCTTGGATCCACTGATCCAAGAGCTGCCTTTTCCTCTGTCTCAAGTTGGCATAGCGGTGCCTGACCTGTTCACCAGTCCAAGGGATACCAGTGGCACTGGTGAGGTCATGGGCGAGACGGTCCCAGGCTTCCACTTTATATTGGGAGCCTTGGTACTGGCCCTGCGGCAGCCTCCCATCATGTTTTTTTTTACCAGGAGTCCTATCATGACCGTGGACTCCTGGATGCCCTAGCGCTGTGCCCGGAAGCGCAATCCGTCTCCTACTCCAGCCATGCTGCCTACAGTGGGAAGCTGCAACCAGTTATGAGCTATATTCCCACCTTTTGGGTTTAAATATGGCTGATTTCCCATCCTTTGCTGTGATTGGATGGTTTTGAATGTGCTAAACTAAGCTGAGCTATGGGCAAACCTGCTTAGGTAAGGTTGACATTGCTTAAAGGGGCAGGTTCAGCACTGCTTACCAATGAGCAAATCCATTTAGCTGGGCTACTCATTGCTTAGCAGTCATATTTACACAATGCTTACACCTAGTAAGCAGAGCTGTGCAATGCTTAGTATTGTTTTTTTAAATTTTATAGACTGTCTGCTGTATGGCATTGATTCATCATTCATTACATATTATAAATTTGTTTACTTTCCCTGATATCCCCCAATGTGCTTTCATTACATTTAGTCACACATGAATAAATGTAATGAAAGCACATGAATAAATGTGCTTTCATTACATTTATTCATGTGTGACTATACTCTATGGGGCACTTGTGTTTATATGGGGATTTCCCAACTTTATTACACTGACACCTCACATCTGGACCTAATGCAGTACTCCAGTTAACAAATATATGTTATTTAACAGGTAACACAAAAAAAATTGTTTATGCTCTGCTGTCACATTTAAAATGTGAATTGGTTACAGTGGAGATGAAGCCAGGAATTGCTGCTTACAAAGCATATGCTCACACTACTACACTCTTACAATACTGCTTTTATTGGATGTCTCTTGCTATTTAACTTCTTGTGCTGTTTAAGCTGGACTAAGTGTAACTAAGCAACGGACACACCCACACAGCTATGCTTAAACATTATCACATTTATAAAAAAAAAAAAGTTTTCTTGTGTTATTTTATCAATACCCTTCAGAAAATCCCTGCTAATGCTAAACCTGTTATTTTATCAGCTTTCTGCTTCATGGTGGGCATACCTCTCAACCTCTTGGAGCAAAAACTCTGGACAAACCCAAAAATGATGAAGGGACAAATAGAGGGACAGATTTTAAATATTGCTCTTACAAACTTAGACAGTTGATGATAGGTCTTGCATTAGCATGGATTTTTTGAAGGATGTGGAGTCTTTTAAACTCAAATGTTTGTCATTTTATTTAATGACTTCAATCCTCAGCTATTTTCCTGAAAGGTACAGATTTTAGGGGGAACACACCCAAAATATGTGAAAAAACTGGGCATTCTGTGAAAATCTGTACAGTTAAGAGGTATGTAATCCTGACGTACTGGGGGAGTTATAAGCATTCTCGCTCATTTTAATTGACAAAAGGCAATTCTGTTGTGCAGGGCCATGTGTATTGTGAGAGTTCTGCTTTCAGACAAAGGCTCTGCACTCGTACATGGCTCTGTGTTAGTTTAAGAGCACAGGCAGTGCGCCATTATGAATATGCAAGGTGTGCTACCATGCTGTACAGGAGCAGTCTCTGCCGTGCAGGAATAACTTATTTCTGCATGGCTGCTTGCTGAATCCCAGGGTGAGTTTTTGGTGTATGATAAATGTATCCTTACATTCCTAGCATGAACTAAGGTTATCAGGTAACAAATGCCAGTAGTACTTTGGGAATTGAAAAATTGTAGTTACCACATGGGCAAACATATCAAATATGGGTCTAGAAAGTTAATAACAATAATCCAAGAATCATTCAATGCCTCCCATGAGGCTCAGAAATGTACTGTATTGTTATCTCATAATCAAATTTCGGTGCACTGTGTTCTCATACAAATGCACAACAGTGCATGGTTGGGAAAGTCCTCCATTTCTACAAACATTTTTCTGTCTTTCCATTACTCTAATTTTCCCTAATTTTCCAAAGACAGTACTTATCATTAGTTTTCACTTTTTTTGCTTCTATCTTGATGGAGACCTTGTTCATTTCCAATGGTTCTCTTTCTTTTTGCCAGTGTTATTTGCCTCCTCTTCATTATCTTCTGATGCCTCACATTTAATTCCGTTTGATTTATGGTTAGTTCTAATTCTGGCATAAGTACATCTTGCATATCAACTCACCTTGATTCAGCATATTCTGTTCTGTACTCTCAGCCACACACCATCCCATCTCCCTGTTGCTTTAGACACTCACCATCCCATTCCTGTCTTCCTCCAGTGACACACCATTCCATCCTCTTGTTCCTTCAGTCACATTTCATCCCCCATCACTACTTCAAGTCACAGTCTATGTCAAGCCCTTATTCCTTCAGTCACACATCATCCCATGCCATGTCCCTCGTTCCCTCAGTCACACTCTCTTCCCTTTCCCTGTTCCTTAATACATACACCATCCCATTGTTCTGACTTTTTCACTCACTCCCTATCCCATGTCCCTGTTTCTTCAGTCACACACCATCCTATCTTCCTGCACCTTCAGTCACACTCTATCTCATACCACCTTTCTTTTCAGTCACACACCATCCCATCCCCCTATTCCTTCAGTCATACAACATCCCACCCCCCCATTCCTTTAGTCATACACCATCCCATCACCCTGTTCCTTCAGTCACACACCATAACATCCTCTTCCCCCTTCAGTCCTACACCATCCCATCCCCTTGTTCCTTCAGTCATACACCATCCCATACCCCTATTCCTGCAGTCATACATCATCCCATCCCCTTGTTCCTTCAGTCATACACCATCCCATCCCCATTTCTTTACTCACAAACCATCCTGTCCCCTTATTCCTTCAGTCATACTCCATCTTATTGCCCTGTTATGTCAGCCAAACACCATAACATCTCACTGTTCCATCAATGACACGTCATTCCATTTACCTTGTTCAGTCAGTCAGATGCCATACCACCCTTATGCCTTCAGTCACACACCATCCCATCTCCTTTTTGCCTCAGATAGATGCTCTCTTTCCCACATTACCACAGTAGCACTTCTTCCCATCCCCATTCCTTCAGTCACTTACCATTCCATCCCATCCACCTTGTTGCTTCAGTCAGTTGTCATCTCACTGCTTTTATTGAGTGACACACAATCTCATGCCCATTGTTCCTTCATTCACAATCCATCTCATCCCCCAGCACATTCAGTCACACATCATCCCATGCCCCTATCCTTTTAGTTGCATATACTCCCACAGTCCATCTTCCTTAATTCACACTCCATCTCATCCCATCCTCCTACTCCATCAGTCACACACCATTCCAACTCCTGTTCCTTCAGTCACACACTATCCCATCTCCCAGTTCTTTCAGTGCCACTTCAGTCATACACCGTTCCATTCAGTGTTCCTTCAGTCACACACCATTCCATTCAGTGTTCCTTTACTCACACACCATTCCAATGTTATTTCAGCCACACACCATTGTTTGCGCTTGTTCCTTCCATTACACTCCATCTTGTCCCTTCCATTCAATCTCATTCCATTCTCCTGTTCCTTCAGTCACAGAATATCCCATCACCCTGCTTTTTCAGAGGCATTCCATCCCATTTCCCTGTTCCTTCAGCCATACTCCATCCCATCACTTTTGTCTCTTCATCACATCCCATCCCATTCCCTCTCCCTGCTCTTTCATGCAGACAACATCCTATTCCTCTGCTCATGAGACACAATCCATCCCCTATCCCTGAACATTTGGTCACACACCATCCCATGGTCCTTGTTCCATTAGTCACACATTAGTCATGCCTCCTGCTACTTCAGTAACACCCCATCTTGGCCTCCTGTTCCTTCACTCACATACTAGTACATGAACCTTGTTCCTTCACTCATTCATCCCATGTCCCTTGTTTCTTTAGTCACACACCAACCATGCTCCTGCTACTTCAGTACCACCCCATCCCAGCCCTCTGTTCCTTCATTTATATGCTATCACACGAACCTTGCTCCTTCACTCACTCATCTCATGCCCAATTGTTTCTTTAGTCACATACCATCCAATGGTCTTGCTCCCTCACTCACACTCCATTCCATTCAGCTGTTCCTTCAGTCCCACTCCATCCCATGCCCCTGTTACTTTAATAACACATTATCCTATACCCCTGTTCCTTCAATGGCATTACATCCCATCCCTCTGTTCCTTCAGTTCCATTTCATCCCATCCCTCCTATTCCTTCAGCCAAATTTCAGCCCAGTCTCCTGTTCATTTAGTCTCACTCCATCCCGGCCTCCTGTTCCTTCATTTGCACGCCATTCCATCCTCCATGTTTCTTCAGTCACCCTTCATCCCATTTCCTTGTTCCTTCAGTCACACAGCATCTCATCCCATCAACTTGTTGCTTCAACCATACAATATTCCATTCACCAGTTCCTTCAGTCACAAATCATCCCATCCTCTTGTTTCTGCAGTCAGTCACCATCCCATCCTCATTTTCCTTGAGTCACACACCATTCCTTCCTCCTATTTCCACAATCACTCACCATCCCATCTCCCTGTTCCCTTCAGTCACATCCCATCCAATCCACCTGTTTCTTTAGTCACAAACCATCCAATCTCCCTGTTCTTCAGTCACTCACCACTCCAGCCTCCTGTTTCTACAGTCACTCACCATCCCATCTTTCTGTTTCTACAATCACTCACCATCCCATCCTCCTGATTCTGCAGTCACTCACCATCCCATCTTCCTGTTTCTGCAATTATTAACCATCCCAGCCTCCTGTTTCTGCAATCATTAGCCATCCCATTCTCTTGTTCCTTCACTCACACTCCATGCCATCTCTCTGCTGCTTCAGCCACTCACCTTCCCATCTCCCTGATAATTTAGTCACTCATCATTCATGCCTCTGATCCTTTTCTTATCTCCTAAGCCAACAACTCAAGTTGAACTCTCTAATCATTTCCTTTTGACCACTGGTGCAGGTAGTACTTTAAAGAATGACATCATACTCCAGAACTCCTTGGATTAGTCTGATACATATAGTCTTCATCTCTGCCTCCAATACTCACTGCTTTGCCACTTCTACTGAGCTCACAAGTGCTGTATCATGTAGGAACTTCTAGCAATTTCCAACCTCATTGTTCATTGTCTACTTGTGCATTTCAAGTGTTAGTCTTGGGACTTCCTTGATAAGCGTGAGGTTTTTCTTCCCTGCTCTGCCAGTGCATGTCAAGCGTTTGGTCCCTGACTCACCATATACTAATAACCCCTACCTCATCCTTTCCCCCCTTAGCATGCCAACTATGCTTGAGCTTTCCTATACTGTGCTTTGCATGATGGATTTTCTCCTCTTGAGCTCTCCTTGGTTAACTGTCCCCTGACTGAGACATTCATACATTCCCTGTCTGTGACACCTGGGTTGCTTTAACCTGTACTGGTGCTCTGGTAATCTTGCAAGTTTTGCCTATATCAATCAATCCCCCTTATTCTGACACCTTCTGACACATCTGCAGTATATACTTCAGCAGCATCTATACTGTCTGCTTCCTCTACTTGTCAAACCCTGCCTTTACAATCAATGCCACCTGAGCATGAGCCTTTTTCTGGTGACCTGACTTGTACCTGCTTGCCTTTCTCACTATTTTTTGTTCTGCTATCCATGTTTGACTGTTTCTTTTTTCCTGCTGTTAACTTCCTGCCCATTCAGCCTCCCTTCTTTCACTTCATTTAACAATGTCCTCATTGCATGACCCCTGCCCCTTGACTAGCTTTCTGTCTTTTTGCTCTTACTCTGTTCCTCACCAGTTCCCTATTCTCACATTTTCCCTCTTTAAGTGTCATCACCCTTAACATCTTATTTGCATGGTAATACCTGTTGATGTCCTTGTATTTCTCTGTTGCAGTATTTTAAACAGAAGGGATCTCCTGCCCAGCGCAGCCTGATGCTTGGCCAGTACACCAAAGCCTAATGAACTTGTATGCACCACATGTCGCACTTATACTTCCTGCACAGAATGTAGGGCATAAAAGGGACATATAAATGCAGCTAGCTAGAACTTCTTTGCTGCCAGTTTGAATGCCATTACTGCTAATTGGTCTGAAGGTCTTGCTGCTGTGCTATCTCCCTGGCTACCAGATAAGAGCCCCATTGGATTGGGGGTGTTTTTTTTTTGTTTTTTGTTTTGTTTCTTGGACTTGTATTTTATTTTGCTACCTAGAGTTCATGTTGTCCCAGAAGGTAAAATGTCAGTGTGGAAGGCAGATTCCCCATATGAATCATCACAAACAGTGTCTTTTTTGTTTGAGTTCTTCCCACGACCATACTTCTTGTAGTGTCTGTAAGGCATTTGTGCTTAAGACACTCAGAAGCCATTTGTCTTCTCTGACCATGTAAGTTGCAAACCAGCTGCATAAATAGTTAGCCTTGAGTACCATGACAGAATCCTTTAACCCTGAGATATTCCTGCTAGGTAAAAAGAAGGCCAAGAAGTCTCAGCTGGCTTCTTTAGCTTTTCATCCTGCACCTGATGTCCCTCTAGAAACAGGTAATAAGCTGTTTGGCATCTACATCTGATTCTTCTGCCACAACCTCATTGGAGGCTGCCATGGATCTGTATTTTCACAGAGCCTTTAAGGCTTTGCAGGTATGTGCTCTGGACATCTAATGCAAATTATGATTGATTATCTCAGAGGCTCCTACAGGTATTCCACAAATATTGGTCAGAGAAAAGGTTCCGAATTCTGTTATCAAATCTCACCAAGGGTCGTAACCTCCAGTATTTCTTAGGGCTAATGTCCCTTCCATGAAAAGACAAAAAAAAAATTAAGCATGTTTCAGTCCATCGTAAGATCCTCAAAGGAAATGGCAAGAGTTTACTCAGGGCTTGTTTTCTGCCTTGATGGTCCTAAAGCCTCCTCAAGAAGTTTCTTTTTCTGTGCCTGCTCTTCCTCCTTGGACCGCTACCCCTTCTAAATGGCTTAGGAACCCGATTCCATGGATGAGGATTCAGTGTCTGATGAAGGGTCTTTGTCCTATTCTTCATAGATTTCTTCACCTTTGGCTTATGGTTCTGATGAGGAGGAGTATGTTAGCGCTGAGTCTCCTTTTGAGAAATTTTCCTTTGGGGACGTAATTGCTAGGACGATAGAATACTTTAAGTAGGATTCTTCTCAAGTGTCTGATATTGAAAGAAGATATTATGAGTTGCTTCAGGTGGATATTCCTAACCATTGTACCATTGTGAGGTCTTCCTGTGTTAGATGCCTTATTATACACTTTCATTGCTGTTTCTAAGTCTCCTGATTCTTAGCCTCCTGCTCCTCAGAAACATGATAGATGCTGTAATGTTCCTGAGGCTTGTCAATTTTTATTTAACTGTCCTTCTGCTGATCCTGTGGTGGTGTCAGTTTCTTCTGACAAAACTTATAAGCTCTTGTCCTCTTCCAAATTTTTCCTTCTGATAAGGATAGTAGGGCAATGGAGAGGATTGGTAAGAAAGTTTACACTGCTTCTACTTTGGCTTTTAGGGCTATTAATTGCCAGACCCACATGACAAGGTATGCTCTGGCCTTGATTACTCAGACTTGTCAGGTTATTTCTGACCTCTCTGATTCTCAAGGCAAATCCTCTGCTTTATCTATTTTAGGGCCTGCTTCTCAAGTGACTTGCCACTCTATTAAGTGTAGCTATGATGCTGATAATGCCACTTCTAGGGCTGTGGCTTTTGGGTCTGTCATGAGGGATTATTCTTGGATCGTCTCCAGTCTGTGCTTGAAAACATTAAGGCCAAGTTGTTGGATGCTCCTTTGGACAATGAACATCTTTTTGGGACTGCTGCTACTGACCTATTTAAGTCTCTTTAAGAGAAGGGCAAAGCCTTGCAGGACCGTAAACATATTTTTGTCTCTCCTATTCCTAGGTTCCAAAGCAACCCTGCCAGGCCTCCAAGGGCAGGAAAGGTGGTAGGTGGGTCCCCCTGCAAATGCTTCTCAGATTTCTGTGGCCTAGAACCCTCCTTTATCTGATAAGCCTACTTCTCTTTGACAATTCCCCACCCCCCCCTTAGGCCAGGCTCTTTTGTCCCTTCAGCTTTCCCTTTGTCTTCCAAATTGGCATCTCATCACTTTGGACTCTTAGGCTCTTTCTATCATCCATCAGGGTTACTTCATGAAATGTAAATCTCTCCCCCTTTTTTTCTGCGATTCCTCAACCTCTACTAGAGCAACTTCCTCATTTCCAAGAGGTTCTAGCAACCCTGGTGAACTAAGGAACCATTCAACCTGTCCCCCGTTCAAAGTTGGAAATGTTTTTTTTATAGCAGAATGTTCCTGGTTCCTCACAAGGAGGGGATTTGGAGAACTATTTTGGATCTCTCCCTGATCAATAACTTTCTAAATGTCTCTTCTTTTCAGATAATTATTCTTCAAACCATGTTTTTCTTTTACTGCCCCAGGCTTTTCTGGTTCTTTGGATCTAAAAGATGGTTTCTTTCATATCCCTATCCACCCTCTTTTCAAGAAGTCTGTATGTTTCTCTGTGTCTTATTTTCATTTTCAGTTCTCTGCTTTGCCCTCTGGCCTCTCTAATGCCCCAAGTGTAGTCTCAAAATGCCTAGCTTCTGTGATTCATTTCTGCAGGCTCCAAGGCATTCACATTTTTCCTTATCTACATGAACTGTTGCTTCAAGCACCTTCTCCCAGTCACCTGTTACAAGATCTGGAGTTCACAATCCCTCTTCTTCAAAGTCTGGGGTTCACTATCAACTTCCAAAAGTCCTTCTTAACTCCCTCTC
Organism: Protopterus annectens; assembly: GCF_019279795.1. Lineage (NCBI taxonomy): Eukaryota > Metazoa > Chordata > Ceratodontiformes > Protopteridae > Protopterus > Protopterus annectens. The sequence goes on from NC_056745.1 coordinate 748,184,456, forward strand.
AGGATCATGTGTATATGGGATACAGGATTCAGACAGTGCCAATGTTGGCCTCTCTTCCACCTCCACAAGTCTTGTCATTGACAGCCTTCTTTCAGTCTTCTTCTTCTGACTGCCATGTCAGCCAGGGAGTTTCTTTGGGCCCTGGAAGTCATGACCTCTTCTATTCCAATACTCCCTCTTGCCAAACTGCAAATGCAGAAGCATCAATAGTACCTCAAGTCGGTTTTGCTGCAGCACCAACACCCTCTGATGTCAGTGTACCTCTCCTTCCCTGTCTAAAGAAGGAATATTGAGTAATGGATTCAACAGTTTGCTCTCAACCAGGTCAGCCCTTCAGTCCCCAGTTTCTTCTCAACTGATGTTTCATACATTGGGTGGGTGGCTTTTTTTGGTCACCTGAAAGTTCAGGGTCTCTGACCCCCACATCAGAAGTCAGACTATATCAACATCAAAGAGTCGAGAGCTCTGATTCTGGCCCTTCAAGTTTTGCACTCTATGTTCTCTTCAGGTCCCTTGAAGGTGTAAACAGACAATGCTACAGTGATATGATATGTCAACAAGCAGGGAGGCACAAAATCTTACCTACTCAGCAGGATGGCTGCTCAGGCTTGGAAGGTGGCTCTCAGTTATCAGTTAACTTTTCAGGCAGTATACATTCCTGCAGAGCACAATCTAGTGGCAGACTCTCTGAGCAGGTACAAAACACAGGCTCACGAATGGATACTTCAGAGAGACGTGTTTCTGGGCATTGTCCATCAGTGGGGTATGCCTCAAGTTGATCTTTTTGCCACCCTTCTGAACAGGCAGCTTCCTATCTTCTGTTCTAGAATGCCATGCCATCTGGCATGGAAGATGGATACTCTTTCTTATTTTTGGAAGGGGTTGTTTATTTATGTTTTTCCTCCTCTGCCTCTATTTCCAAGGGTCTTGCAGGATATTCAGCTGGATTCCCCAATATTTTTGCTAGTGACTCCCTTTTGTACAATACAGTACTGGTTTCCCCCTCTTAATGCATCTGGCGAGGGTCAATCACCACAAGTTACCTCACCGGTTGGATTCCCTCACACAGGACAAGTGGTGTCTCATCCATGCATCCTCATTTGTCTACTCTTCAACTGATACTGTGGGTGATAGGGTTGTGATACCTTTCAGGTACATCTTTTCTGACAATGTACTCAGGGTTTTACAGGAGGTCAGGAAACCCTCAACCAGAAAATGTTATATGTCCAAATGGGAAAGATTTTCTGTCTAGTACCATTCTCATAACTGGGACCCTTTTTTAGTGGAGGGTCCCTCTAGTACTCTCTTATTTGTGTGAGTTGTTCCAGTCTGGACTGACCTATTCTTCTGTGGAGGCCCATTTCTCAGCCATTTCTGCTTGTCTACCCTTGAATTCTTCTTTGGCTGTTTTGAGGTCAAACAATTGTTAAAGGTGTCCTGCATATTAGGCCTCCAAGGAAACCTATTACTCCTGCTTGGGACCTAAATTTTGTTTTGGAAAAATTGAGCCTGCAGTTTCTGCTTCTTTGCAACATTGTCTCTTGAAGACGGTTTTGTTGTTGGCTATTACTTTTGATCAGAGAGTTTCTGAGCTCCAGGCCCTTATGGCTATTCCTTAGATTTTGTTTTGTTTTTTTTTTCACAGGGACAGGGTGTCCCTTTATATTAATCATTCTTTTATGCCCAAAGTAGTAAATGAATTGTCCTTGAATCAGTTGGTACAGCTCCCTTCCCTTTTCCTTTCTCCTGAGTTTGTTGTGAGAGACCTGCCTATTTGGATTTGCACAGACAGCTCAGGTACTATTTGGATAAAACTAAGATCCATTTGTAAGTCTGATCAGCTTTTTGTTCCTTTCATCCCAGTACATTGGGTTTGGCTGTTTCTAAGCAAACCATCTCCTCCTGGATATCCAAGGTCATTTCCTTTTGTTATACTTTTCATGGCAAATCTCTGTCTACTTCTGTTAGATATCATTCCACTAGGGCTGTTGCCTCTTTTGGTGACGTTTTCAAGGGGTTGGACACCAATTCCATAGTTGAAGTTGCTGCTTGGTCTTCAATGCATACCTTTAGTAAACATTATAATTTGGATATGCTTTCTAGGGCCAGAACAGGTTTAGCTAGAACCATTTTATATGAGTTTGTTGAGGGTTCTTCTCAGCCTTCTACCTCTTATTCTGTTTCTTAAGCTTTCTTACTCTTCCTTCTGTTTAGATTACTGTAATAGTGATACTGAAAGTCATAGTACAAATGTGCAAAATTTAACATTACAGTAGATGTCCTTCTCTTCACTGTTGCAGTATTTGTTTCCTCCCTGCAGCCCCCTCTAGTTTTGTTTTAGATTCCCTTTTGGATGAGGTTTTCCCTTTTTCTTCTGCAATTTTTCCTTCTAGATGTGCATGGACTCATTTGTCCTGTGGAGACTGTTCTCTTCTGGGACAATTTAGTTGTGGGTAGCTGTGTCCGTGCATCCTTTCTATGCCCTACATTCTGTACAGGGAGCATAAGTGTGATGTATGGTGCATACCAGATCATTAGGCTTTGGTATACTGGCCTAGCATTGGCCTGCCCTGGGTGGGAGATCCTTTCTGCTTAGAATACTGCAGAACTGATGAGCAGGACGTTCACTGTTATGGTAAGATTTTACACAACTGTACTTTTCTACTAACACAGCACTATACTGTAGTCATTTGTATATGTTAGCCAGGATAGTTATCTCACAAACTAGCATGTTGATGTTTCTTGTTCTCTCTTGGATTAAGACTATTAAAGAGCATCACTTGGGAAGAACTTTGTTTTTATGCTATACAAGAACTCTACCATCAAGGATTTTAGGCAGACACATATGAATAAGTATTTCCCCTACCCTCCCTCTTTTTGGACATCAGTGACACTCAACAAGCATTCAAGTTGTCTTCTTAGATTTTTTTCACATTAGTATGGTTTAATGTGTCATTTGATAACTTGTGGAGTAATGTTACATAATGCATATCATTACTATGCACAAGTGAGTGTTAATGCAATATATGCAGCCTAAATATGTTTTCAGCTACCAATGAAGGACTTGTGCAGTCCAAAAGCTTGAGTAGCCTGCATTGACAAATCATGTTGTTTCTTCAAAGGTATAACATCAAGCTAAGTGCCTTTTCTCAATGGAACAGTATGTTGTTTTACCTTTTTTGTTACTCTATGTGCAGTTTTGGAGAAAGCTGTATGTGTCAATTCTATAGAAAGCATTATTCATATAACATCATTTTTCCTTTTATGGTACTTTTCTGTCATGAATTAATTTGCAGAATAGGAAGGGGAGAGAAAATATTTTGATAAAAACACCAAACAGATTGTTAAGCCTCTTAATATACTTCATGCAAGACTTGATCATCTCAACAATAAGGGTTTCCTACCTCTTCATAAACACATGCTCACACTGTTTATATTGCACTGAGTTGGGGGTTATGACCCACTTTACTCCACTCTTATCCCCAGTTCCTGAGACACTCCCCACATCACTACATTTATATACTCTATTTTCCACCTCTAATCCCTGTCACACCACACCCATCATAAAGTCATTCCACCATTTATCAATGACAGTGACTGTACAACTAAACGCTACTTAATTTCCAACAGAATCTATATAACCTTAAGTATAAAACAGTATTCCGTTTTAACTTTCTTTTCTCACCCAGTGTTAGTCATCTAATTCCACAGGATAAATATCACAATACTATTTCAGGTGTATACTGCCTAACATGCCGCCCCTCCCAACCTACATCTATGCCCTACCCCTACAGACACATAGTCAATCTCTACTACCAAGTATGTCTCATAACTACATCTTCCCCATAAACCTAATTGACTACTACAACCTTCACCCCATCCTCTCTCTATCATTTTCAATTCACATCCCCAAATAAATCAACATAATCTTTTCTCATATAACTGACTATCTGCACAAGCTACCTAATTAACTTTTGTTTTACACACACTTCACTCACCATTTCTCTACCAATCACAATGGTGTTCCTTCAGACAACCATACTACTTCTACTAACACTTATAGCTCACATGGCATCTTATCCCAAGCCAACCCACAGCAGTGTAACTCCCCCAGAAACATTGCATGCAAAACCAATTATCATTCTCATTTCCACCACAATACAGTCTTCAAGTCTGGATACATGTGCAATACGTGCATACATATTATTACTACTTTAACTCCACTCTGTCACTGGGGGGCAACATCCACCTAAATCCTGCCCCCACCCCAAACTCAATCTACCTGTACTTCACAAACTACATCTAATTACACATTTCCTCATCCTTCCAATACAAGCACCAACATGCTCTTGTTAAACATGACTCTGAGAAGCATATATATGATAAGATATCTGACTTAAATGCCTATATAGGTTCATATTCCCCAATATACATGTAAGTATGGAAACCTGGCTCAAACAGGATATGAAGGACCAGAAAATCCTTATCCCAGGGTACAATATAATCAGAGCTGATAGAAAACATAAGAAGGTCTGTGTTATAGCAACTATTTATAGAAACACCCTGCAACTTACTACCTGTATCCACGCCCATCCTAAGTTCACCAGTGCAAAAACTTGTATTGATGTCCTTGAAATAAACAACCAAAACAACATATGTATTGTAGACTATACATGCCACCTGAAAATAGCACCTTTAGTATCTAAGATATCCTGCATTAGAGCTCCCATTATATACACCATGAAACTATAGTATTAGGAGCCCGAAATATCATCTGGCAACTCACTACTTCTGACAATCTCACTCTATCTTTGAACCTGTTGGCTTCACTCAACTCATAACTGTACCGACAAGAAAAAATAAGCATAGTAATAGCTAGTCTTGACTGCATCCTGGCTAATATCTCAAACAGAGTTAGTACTGCTGTTTGTTTACCAGACACTATCAACGACCACCTACCAACATTTTCAGTATGACAAACAATCCATATAGTTAAACACACCAATTTCAACCAAGTACGTGGTCTATCAATATTCAGTAAATAGAACTTTATCTCCTACTTCTATAAATACAGTTGGAGTACCCTAAAACCAGCCTCCTAAAAAATGCTGTATCTTATTTTAACTCCACATTCCAAACCATACTAAATAAATAACTAAATTTCGAGCAAAAATAATAAAACCAAACCCAACACTTTGGCTAACAAAAGAGATAAGACAACTAATGCTGCTGCAAGGAGACAAATCCTGAAAACTTTATTCCAGCAACAAAACTTGGCAAAATTAGCAGAACTTCAAATGCCTGAGAAACTTACCCGAGATAAATTTAGAACAGACTCAAAGGCTTACTATACCAGTCTGCAAAATTAGCATCTATGTAAACCCAAACAGTTCTAGTAAACGATGAATAATCTTTCACGTCCTGGCCAAATCACAATAGCATCTCCTTCCACCAGTAACACTTCAGACTCTATACCTGCTCAGTCCAACACCTTTTTTATTTAGCCGGACCTTTCTTTAATAGAAGATAGCCCTACTAAAAATCTAACTATCCCTCCCCCTCCAGACAGCCAGACATTTATTTATTTATTTGACATTTGTTAACCGGGTTGGTCTGACTGGGTAAGATGCCCTTTTTCAGCAGAGACCTGAGGAGAAATGTTCCATTACAGAATTTAGCAAATACAGGGATAAATACAAAACGTAAAGGAAAAGTGTGATTAAACTTTGTACAGAGTAACTAAAGTGTTACAAAAAGCAAAGAAAAGACATTTCAGTAAATCTTAGGTATATTACACAAAAATGTGAAAGTTAAAGGATTAAAACAAAATTGGGATTGGAGAGTTCAGCAGGACAGACATTGTATTAAAGTGCAAGAGGAGGAGTAAGGAACTTGAGGGGAAACTAAAGCGGAGATTGGAGGGAAATTAGTGGTGAGGGAAGAGTGAGGGGAGAAACTAGAGATATTAGAGATTAGAGTTAAATAATGGAGATGGTAGAAAAGAATAGGGAGGCTAAGTCAAATGAGAGAGACGCAAGGGGAGGGTGGTCAAGTGGGGTCATTGCAGGAGCAGATCCAAGAGGTATGCAGGAATTGCTTTAATGCTATTTTAAAACTGTGGGTGTCATCAAGTGTGCATATATGTAGAGGAAGTTTTTTTCCAGGCAGCGGTGATCGAGTAGCTATAGTGTATCTTACCAATGGATTTGTTAGGTTTGGAGATGCAGAATAGGAGTTGGTCAGAGCTACGTAGGTTATGGATAGGGATATAGGAGGAGACAAGATTAGTCAGAGATGGACATGCAAGAGGATGAAAAAGGATAGAGTGGGACAAAATGAGTTGTGGCAGCAGGATTTGGTATTGGAGTTCAAGCCAGTGAAGTTTTTTAGGGAAAGGCAGTGGAGTCTTCGATAAGGGTGATTACTGGTGAATGGTGCTATTTTATTATAGGTGTTTTCAAGATTGGTAGTCAGATTCTTTTGTAGGTGGGTGAATAAAGGGGTGGCATACAGAAGTGTGGGAAGTAGGTATGCTTGTGCTAAGAACAGTTTAGATTCTGGAGTTAGGAATCTTTTGTTCCTGTATAGCAGTCCAAGTTTTTGGTGAGTTTTTTATACAGTTATTAATGTGACTGTCAAATTTAAGTTCATCATTGATGTAAACCCCAAGGAGTTTAGTATGTGATTCGACTTTAATGGAAGTGTTATTTAGAGAGGAGATGGAGAAGGAGGTTTTGAGATGTTGGAGAGATTTAGGTAGGAAGAGTAAAAGTTTAGTTTTGTTAGGGTTAAGTAGTACTTGATTAGCAGTGAGCCATTTTTCCACTGAATGGAGACATTCTTGAGTGAGGGAGAGAAAATAAGGAACATTGTCAGATGTAGAGATGATAGCTGAGTCATCAGCATATTGAATCAGAGTAGAGTGAGGACAGGAAAGGTAGAGGTTGTTAGTAAAGATGTTGAATAAGAGGGTCCCAAGGATGGAGCCTTGTGGCACTCCGGTATGAACAGAGAGGAAAGGAGAGGAAGAAGAGAGCCATTTAACAGACTGCAGCCGATCAGATAGATAACTAGAGAATGAGTTAAGAGAGGAGCTACAGAGGTTAAAGGAGGAAAGTCTGGAGAGAAGGAGTTGATGGGAAACAGTATAAAAGGCTTTAGAGAGGTCAAGGAACAGGCAAGAGACTAACTTGTTATTATCAAGAGATGAGGCAACTGAGTGAGTAAAAGATATAAGGGCAGTAGTAGTGCTGTGATGAGGTCTAAAGCTGTGTTGCGTACAGGTGAGGAGGTTTTCTTTGGTGAGATAAGAAATGAGCTGTTTGTGTACACATTTTTTGAGAATTTTTCTTCCTCTCCTTCTCTTTTCAACCAGACTATGTATCTCAACTATCTGGAAACACCTGCAAAAACTAAATTCTACAGCCCTGACAGCTGATCTTCTATCAGAATTCCTTAAATTTGCTGCTGGCCCCTTGCATACCCTACTGATAAACTGCTCTATTACATAAAATTGTGCCTCTCTGTACAGAATGAACTTGGACATAATCTCACTTCAAACTGGAGGTAACTCTTGGGATATCTCAACCTCAAACCCCATTGCTATTCTATCACCCTTCTCTAAAATATTAAAATGTGCATACACTCCAAACTCTTGCTGCATCTAGCTAAGCAAAACATTCTATCTGCTACCAAACATGTCTTTAAACCTTATCAAAGCCGGACCATGCCTCACCTTAGCTTACTAATACCATAAACCTCAACAAAAATGTGGGCAACCTGGTCTTTTCTCTCTAGATATTTCAAAGGCTTTTGACGCATTTTCCCACCAAAAACTGCACTTTGAACTTTCACCATAGGTATCTCCTAATCAGCACTCTCATGGTTCCACAGCTACCTGTCCAACAAGGCACAAGCTGTAAAATGGAAACAAAATCTCCTCCCCTTCCTACCAGTCTCTGTCAGGTTCAATTCTTACTGTATTTTTATTTAACATCTTCACCAACAAACTGCAAATCCATTAAACACATAACCAATAGACAGTTGACACCAATGTTGTATGCACAGCACAAAATATTCCACAGTTACTACAGATGATCAATAATCCTTTTCTTTCATTGAGACCTGCTAAAAAACTCTAACTAACTGTTAAATGCTAAGAAAACTAATGCTTTTCATACCTAAGCATATATTAGTACAAAATAATCCTTGAAAATTCTCTAAGCTAGCAATACCATGATAGAAATGGTCACCAAACAAAACTTTATGGTCGCACTATAGATGACAATCTGAAATATGACAAATACATTTACATAGCCATAAAAAAAAAAAAAAAAAAAAAAAAAAAAACTTGGTCTCATCTACCATGCTAAACCTTTCCTCACTGTTCTAGGAGGACCATAGCATAAGCATACCTCCACACAACCATTTGTTATGCATTCCCAGTTTTTACAAATCTATATACTACCCTTAAAAATTAACTGGACTCTTGCCATAAAAAAAATCACAAAATTAGCAACAAATCTTCCACATGGATCCCACCACTGCCAGGTTCCAAAATATTCCAACTGGCTAGGACTACTGAATTATCTAGTCTACAATCAACTACTCACAAACTCATATTCAAACTAGAGAACTGCACCACCGTAAATAATTCCCTCCAGCACTCCACTCCACATATCTTCAGCTATCCAATAAATCCTCACTCAATATCACCATATCTAACAACTCTGCAGGAGACTATACTCAACTAATGTAACAAAACTCTGGAACGCCATCTGCTCATCTGTAAACAAATTGACAAACTAAACAGTTTTAACCAGGCCCTAAACAAACACCTAAATAATTTCAGGCTATACTTCTGCTCTCAGCCAGAACAAATTGTCTAAATCTGTTTGCTTTTCACTAAACTTTACCTTACATCCAGCCCTAGCTTTTAGCTTTTCTTTCACAAGCAACTCCCTCTCCTCCCTACCGTTTCCTCACAAGTTTCTCCTTTTTCCTTACTAACATCTAATGCTCCTCTACACCTAGCTTCTCTCTCTCACTATTTTCCCCTATTTCATCTCATCTTATGCTGTTTCACTCTTTTCCTTCTCTCCAATCTTCTTTCATTACTCTCTCACCCCACATCCACTCTGAACTTATCTTCTTTCTTGTTTTCCACCATAATTCACCTACTGCTTTGTTATGCCTACCTCTACCCTCTACCTTTCCACCAATTTCCTTTCTCTACTACCACACACACACACACACTTCCATTTTTTATACTACCCTACACTAGTTTCATATCTCTTTTACACAGAAGTAGCTCCCCTTCCCAATCCTATCTCACCATCTTTAACTTCACGCAACTCTGATGATATCTTCTCTTCATCCTCTGTAATTTGACATAGTCCAACCACTCCTGATTTGTTTAACTTTCCTATCACTCAATAACTCCTATCTGTATACTTCTGATCACAAAGTATTCAATACTGACTATTTAACTTGGCCTTACTCTTTATGTACCAAATCTAGTATTATTTTGCCTACTTAACTTGAAACACCAGATTTCACAACTTGTAATACCGAACTATCCATTACCTCCTTAAAGCATGTTGCTCTAATTTATGCTCATACCTATGAATAATGCTGCATTTTTTGTTTGTATTTTTCCTCAATTTATACATGTGGAGCTTTTCCCTGGATGTCTACAGAAAAAGGCATTTTGCATAACCCTGTCAGACATTCCCAGTCAGAATAGGCATTAAATAAATAAAAATAAACAAGGCAGACATGGTTCAATTAATGATTATGTGCTAATTTTGAGTTTTTTTATTTGTTTTCAAGGAATACCAAGCATGAAAGAATTGCTTTGCTAAGACAAAATGGACTTCCTGTTCCTCTTTTGTAAAATATTTTTAGAAAAAAATGTGTTCTATTCTGAAGACAAATACCTTTTCTTTTACATTGATGTAATAAGTTTTGCATCCCTTACTATGTTCATGAATTTCTTGATAACACAACTGGTGGAGTGTATCAGGATGATTATTTATGCAACAAGGTCAAATTACATTACCAACGGAATTAAGACATCGGAAGATAAAAACAAACTAACTTTTCTGGCACTCAAGGCCTTTACACTCATCCATTTCTGGAGCTGAGCTCTTGTACCCACTTGCTTCCTTAATGTATTAAACTCAGAGGCCAATTCCACCATTCAGTGTATTAGCTTCCTCTCTCTTACCTTGGCTGATTGTATAATTTGGCCACCTAGAATCTAATGAAATGTCTATCACCTTTAGCAAAGAGATGTAATACTGAATATCGAATAGACTATAAAAAATGTAATAATTTCTAACAATAAATCTATATGATCAGCTGGAATATTATACAATGAGGCATTTAATATCCAAACTGGGAGCCGCAGTTCTGGAATTCTGATTAAGCATATATTGTTCCTTTTACTTCTTATCACAGACTCTAGGATATTCCTTCTAAGCTCTCAGTTCTCATTTGCTTATTACTGAAACATCAGACTATTTTTAGAAATAATAAATAAATCCTACTCAAATGTTTATTCCATAACCATAGTTCATAATTAAAGTTCCTGGTTTCTGTCTCTATACCAATTTATGTCATTGATGTTCTTGTTTTGAACCACCTTTGAATGTATCCATCCTTCTAACAATTTTTAAACAGATGTAATGCTCACCATATAATTATAATTGTACATTTAAGGCTGAAACATTTTAAAGTTTTTTTTTTATGTTTTATATATATCAGTCTTGACCATTAGCAAGAGCAGACTATGCTACAGTCATGGACATATCGTCAGTATTATATATTATAACCAGGTCTGGGTTCCCTGAATGTTATGTGTGTGTGTGTGTGTGTGTGTGTGTGTGTGTGTGTGTGTGTGTCTGTGTGTGTGTATATATCTATATATATATATCTATATCTATATATATATATATATATATATATATATATATATATATATATATATATATATATATATATATATATATATATATATATATATATATATATATATATATATATATATATATATATATATATATATATATATATATATATATATATATATATATATATATATATATATATATATATATATATATATATATATGTGTGTGTGTGTGTGTGTGTATATATATATATATATATATATATATATATATATATATATATATATATATATATGTGTGTGTGTGTATATAAAACAAAATAGTGGATTCTGTTTAAAATTATCCATAAAGCTAAAGGCTACTACAGCTGCTAACTAAAAATTGGTGGGGTCACTTAGGACATGATTCCCAAGGACAGACTAGACAATAGGACATTCTGCAAAAAATTAGTACTTCATTTTTTTTCCATTTACTTTTTGGAGACATCATCATCATCATCAGCCCCTTTTTCCCATTTTTTTTTTCTACATGGGGTTGGGGTATCATGTTAACTGTCGCCAACTCTCTCGATTCAGTGCCACACTCCTGCCTTCTTCAACACTCATGCCTGACTGTCGCAGATCTTCTTTTACACAATCCATTCACCTCTTTGCTGGACATTCTCGCTTCCTCTTACCTTCTTCCTGTCTGTCCAAAATCTTCCTCACCAGACTGTGTTCTGCTTTTCTACACATGTCCAAACCACCATAATCTGTTCTCTTTGATCTTTTCTGCAATTGGAGCTAGTTTGGCTTCTGCTCTTATGTCCTCATTTCTTCGTCTGTCCCACAGTGTGCAGCCTACCACCTTTCTCAGGCACTCCATTTCCATCACCTCTAGCTTCTTCAACTGTTCTGCCCTTACTGCCCAGTTTTCTGTACCATACAGTAGTACAGGTCACACCACTGTCTTGTACTCCTTACTTTTCAGCTTCTTTGGCATTCTTCTGTCATAGACAGCACCTGATACTCTATGCCAGTTGGTTGCAGCCCCTCAGATTTTAGCTTTGTCCTCTTCATTCAGACTACCCTTCTCCTCAACCACCCCTCCCAGATACTTGAAGCTGTTTACATGTTCCACTATCTTTCCTTCTATCTCTATTCTCAGCTTCTTCTGATTTCCCCAGTTTGCTGCCATTACCACCATCTTATCTGTGCTTAGTTTCATCCCATGTACCTTCAGATTTTCATTCCATTCTTCTATCCTTTGCTGAAGTTCTAGCTCAGAGTCTGCCTGTATTGCCACATCGTCTGCATACAGAAGCTTTGTTGATCTGTCCACTCTGACCTGTTTGCTAATGTAGTCCATCACCAGTATGAACAGCAGTGGGCTCAGAGCTGAACCCTGATGTACACCCACTCCCACTAGGAACCCCTCCCTGAGGCCGAACACTGTTCGTACTTGAGTCACTGGGTCCTTGTACATAGCCTGCACTACTTCTACCAATGTTTACAGGACTTCAAACCACCGCAGTACTGCCCAGATTAGCTTTCTTGGGAACTTGTCATATGCTTTCTCCAAGTCTAGGAATGCCCAGCTGAACTCTCTCCTCATCTCTAGCTGCTTCTCAAGTATCTGTCTCAATGCAAACATCGGGTCACTTGTGCTGCATCCTGATCTGAATCCAAACTGCTCATCTCCCATCTTACATTCTACTATTCTCTGTATCCGTTTATCAATCACCCTCTCCAGAACTTTCATACAATGTGGTAGGTGTTTGATCCCTCTGTACTGCCCACAGTTGTGGATGTCCCCCTTGTTCCTTTACACTGGCATGAGTATGCTTATTCTCCAGTCATCTGGGATACACCTTTCTCTCCACACTTCTATTAGTACCCTTAGGAGCCATTTCTCCCCTATCTCACCCAGCATCTTTATCATATCTGCTGTGACCTCATCTGAGTCTGCTGCTTTCCCTGACTTCATCTTCCTTAGTATTGTACTTACTTCTTCTAAGGTGGGCTCCTCTTATTCTCTGATTGTAAGCTGTTTCTCAGGCAGTACAGCTTCTGTGGGTTTTTTTTCATTCAGAAGTTGCTGGAAATACTCTTTCTATCTGCCTTTAATGTCCCATGGACTGGTGAGCAGGTTGTTGCTGGCATCCTTTATGAAGGGTGTCTGACTATCTTCTTTATCTTTCTGTCTTTGCCTTGCATCCTGATATAGTTTCTTTGTGCCCCTTACTAAGTCACTTTCCAGAAGTTGGCCAATACTGTATTCTTTGTATTGCAACTTCTTTCTTAGGTTCTTTGTTAGCCAACCAGAGGTCCTTCCTAGCCTGGTCAGTCTTTTCTATCTCCTATTTCTTCCTGCACTCCTTCTTTCTTTTGATGACTTCCTAGACTTCTGCATTCCACCACCAGCTTTCCTTATGTACCTTATTTCCATACCTGCCTCGGCCACATATCTTTTCTGTAGTCCTAACACATGCTGTTTTTAGGTGCTGCCGCTCTTCTTCAACTCCACCTATTTCTTCCTCTTCTTGGGGTGCTAGAGCCCTGAGTAATTCCTTGAACTGCTGTACATTCTCTCCAGTCAACTTGTAGGTTTTCAGGCTGGTTTCTGTTGACCTTAGAGACTTCTATGACCACTTCTTACAGGTGATTTTGGCAACTAATGGTTTATGCTGTGGGCCAACTGTTTCACTGGAAATGACTTTGCAATCATGGATTCTACTCCAGTGCCTTTTCCTTACTAGGAGGAAGTCTACCTAAGTTGCATGTTGGTTACTCTTGTATGTGATCTTCTGAACCATGTGATGACCACTATCAAGCCATTTGCCAGACAGAAGTCTAGAATGACTTCTTCTTCTTTATTCTTGTTACCCCACCCATGTGGACCCAGGCTGTCCTCATATCCATTTCTGCCTGTCCCAATATGTGCATTCAAGTCACCCATTATCAACACCAATTCATGTTGTCCTGCTTTATCTAGTAGGTCCTGCAACTGCTGTCTTAATGCACTCTTTTCCTCACTATCACAACCCTGCTGTGGGGCATATGCTGAGATTATGAATACTGCCCTGTCATTACACTGTAGTCTGATTGCCATAAGTCTGTCATTAATTCTGATGATATCCCTCACTGCCTTCTGAAGCCTCTCTCTCACTACAATTCCTACAACATTTCTAGCCTGTCCCCACCTGAGTAGTAGAGTCTGGATCCAAAGCCAAGTGGTTTTGCTGCACTGCCCTTCCATCTTATCTCATCCAGCTTTTGCTCAACAGACACTGACCAGCCAGGAGCTTATTGGCCCAGGGCTGCTGGGCTTTATGGCGGGCACACACTGGCCAATAGGGGCACATATACCCCTCCCACCATTAGCAAGGGTCCCTGGTGTGGCTGAGAGTAGGCCGGGTCCTCAACCCATTTATCACCGGTAACTACCCATGCCCATTTTTGGTGACATTAGTTAACATAAACGAATCACCTAGAGCCATATTTTACACCGTTGAGTGGCTAGTCCTGCCACAGTGCACAGTCTGTGATCTGTGTTCTCCTATCTTGAGGATACTGTGCACCACAGTAGATGCCCAAAGCAGTTGGTCTGTACAACTCTTCCCCCTATAGGGCACTGTGTAGAGTGTGTGCTGCTGCCCACAGCTCCATTCATTCGTGAGTTTGAGATGGAAACACTCAGCATGTTTTTCAGACATGGGAGAAACCTCAAGGAGACACAGCAAGAACATGTAAACTCCAAACAGGCATTGGTCGGAGGTCAGGATCAAACCTTGTACCTTGTGCATAGGAGGCGAAAAACTTAACTATTAAGTCATCTGGTCTCTCTAAGAGACATATGATTTGGAAATATTGTTTAAACTATCATACCAGCGCAGGTAAAATAGTTACCAATTGCTAATATCTGTCTCTACCCCTAGTGCTAGTCCCAGTGCAGGAAAATAGAAAACAAGTAAGTAAGCAAAACAGACAAATAAATACTCAAAGCAACCAATCATTAAGCTATTCAAATAAATAAGTAAATACATAAATATTTGTAACCTCAGCCTAATACCTCATATGTCTTAATCATGATGCCCATCTGAACATAAGGAGATTCTTTAAGAAACTTTCAAAATACTCTATACAACATTGGATCACTAGTTTTGGTACTGTATAAAATAGGATTTTGCTAACTAAGTGCAAAAATACAGGACAAGAGACTAATATAGAGGCTTGACTCATTACAGCACCATAGAATACAATTACGTTACTCAAAAAATTAAAAGTCACTGTCAAAGTTGCCAAATGATAATGACTTTTTGATAAAAGCACAGTAGATGCAATACAAAGATGGGAAGGGCAGCTAAGGAATGATTTGATAACTATTGGATATGCTTAATTAATCAGCAGCATAGCCAATGGCTGGACATCATTTAATTTATATTCTTGGCACATCTCTGTAGATCCTCTTTATAGACACAATGCAATATGCATTATTGAGTTTCTATAAGAGCAAATAAATTGCACAGTATAAAAAATGATGTTTATGACCTTCAGCTTAATATACAGAAGACTAATATTGTGGCCCACAGTCAGAAAAGGCATAGATTCAGTGCAACACTGAAAGGTGTTCAAACTCAATTTGTTAAATCTTGAATGTAAGTATATCCTTTCAATACATTACAGGTGAAGAAGATGCATACAGTCTTGAAAATAAAACGAGATTAAGGAATGGCAACATTTTACAGACTGGACATTTGAAAGGGGTTCTCATCATATAGCCAGTTTGGAATAAATTACAGCAAATGTGCATTCAATATTTGCATATTGAGTAGAATTCTTTCAACAAACATTAGTGTCATGCTGCTAAAACTAATGTAATCTAAATTAAGAATAATAACTGGGTCGCCAGAATCCTTCAAGGATGGAATATATATACATTGATAAAGATTTAAATGACAACAAGCATTGGAAGGAAACACGGGGAGATTGTATCCCGACCGTGAGTTCCTTCAATAAGGGCACTAAGGCACCATCCAGTGCCATTGTTTCAACGGATACTGGTTTTGTGTCTGAGGTGTTGGTTTGTGATCCGAGTGACTACAGGACTGGTGCCAGACCGAAGGACACACATGGTCGTTTGAATTTTTTGGATAGACTGCCGGCACCTGTCAAGAAGAAAGGGACATGGAATCGCTCCCGCAGCGAGGACAGGGCGTACAACAAGAGGAGGAAGCTGCTGCACTGACTGTTAAGCAAGATACTGGTATTGTTTTTAACCTTTCATCTTACAGATTGTCTGAAGATGAGTGTTTTGTTTTAAATAAAGGGCTGACTTTTGTGCCCAGTAGGGCTTGTGTATATAATGATATTATTATGGACCTTATGGTTTTTTGTCGTAGCTTAGTTTTGAAACAGATTTTTGGAGGTTATAACCCGAGTGCTACTATGCTAAGGCAGCCCAGTGGTTTTGTCCCCCCTTTCTCACCTGCTATGAATTTATTCATTAATGCTATTTTCAGGAGGGGACACATGGTAGGTTTTATAATTTGAGTCCCACACAGAGACACGCTCTACATGATCTTGGGAATAATGCAGATATTACTATCAAAATGGCTGACAAGGGGGGTGCCGTAGTGGTATTGGATACCACCTGATATGAAAGTAAATTGCTAGCTTTGTTACAGAACGCTAATACGTATACCCCAATTAATCCTTTAGGTGTGAAAGGGATTATAGAGAGGGTAGACAGCAATCTACGACAGTTTTTGGACAGTAAACTGATTAGTGAAGATTTGTTTACATTTCTTATGATAGAGAAGCCAGTGACACCTATATTCAAAGCTCTACCAAAAATACATAAATCAGATACTGACCCACCTCTCAGACCCATAGTGTCTGGCAGAGGTTGGGTGACAGAGAATATTTCGATTTGGTTGGAGACGGAGTTAAGGCCGTACCTAGATAGATTGGACAATGTGCTTTCAGATACAGGCCACTTTTTGAAAAGCTTAGGGGCCTATAAATTGGAACAGTCTGACGGTGAGTTACTTATGGTAACTATGGACATCCAGAACCTGCTTACTGTCATAGGCAATGATTATGGGATACGAGCCATTTCTGAGCTTTTGCAGGAGTTAGGCGTCACTATGTTCAAGATCGATACCGTAAGAGGTTTGCTTGGTTTGGTACTAAATAATAATGTCTTTATAGGTGTGAACCAAGCATATAGGCAGGTACAGGGGATAGCCATGGGCACCCCCTGTGCTAACACCTATGCCAACCTTGTCTTGTCCTTCTGGGAGAGGAGTATGGTGTTAAATGACATGTCATGGAAAGGTCATATCAAGATGTATAAGCATTTTGTGGACGATATTTTTATTCTTTGGGATGGGGACGACAACTCTTTAGCTGATTTCGTCTCCTACCTACATACCACCACTTCTTTTTTGAGGTTCACGGTTAACAGCTCATGCACACAGATTGACTTTTTGGATGTCAGGGTACAGTTGACAGAGAATGTTTTTTCATCCAGTTTATATAGAAAAGACTGCTGGAAGAACACCTTGCTTTCTTTCGACAGCATGCACCCTCGACACATATTTCCTAATATAGTGCAGGGACAGGTTGCCAGGATTTCTAGAATTAGCAATGACGAAGCATGCTTCGAGCAAGAGTTGGGGACCCTGATGGATTGCTTTCATACTAGGGGTTATGATAGGAAATTGGTAAAAAAACAGGATGGAGTTTGGTAGGCATTATAGGAAGGATAGATATAAACCATGGCTGAGAACCGTTGACACAGGCACAGGCTCACAACATGATAGGGTCAGTGGACATGATTCTAGGTTGACACTAACTTATGGTAGCAATATAGGTGATGTTTGTGCACTGATCAGAGGGAATTGGAATATTTTAACTAGTGATGTAAGTTTGAAGGGTATGCTAGGTGACAAACCGATTTTTAGATATAAAAGAAATAAAAACTTGAAAGATTTACTATGTAGGGATAAGACTAAGACCAGTATGGATAATCTGGCTATCACTAAACAGGGCACCTTTCCATGTGGGCTATGTAAGGCGTGTGCTTATGTAGATAGTAGGGGTGTATTTGTGCATCCAGTGACTGGCAGACTGCTTGATTTGAAAGGGAGAGCAACATGCAGAACCACTGATGTGGTTTACTTGGCAGAGTGTCAATCCTGCACAAGTTTTTATGTGGGCAAGACCAATTGTATGTTTAAAGTTAGGGTCTTGCAGCACCTCTCTTCAATTAGAAATGGGGACACACGCAATGCGTTATATAGACATTTGGCAGCTCATCCTACACATAGTTTCAAGTTTAAAGTGATAGTGAATGTGAAGTTGAATAAAAGAGGGGGAGACATTAAACAATTAACAGAGCTAGCTGAATCTAAATGGATAATTGAGTTTATGGCACACAGGAGTCCTGGGCTTAATGAAGTCATTCCTATGAGACCCACCCTTAAGAATAGGCGGGTTTTTTACTGATTTTTACTGATTTTTTATTGGTTGTGCTTGTTTTAAAATGTTGTTTTTGGGAGATGCTTTATCTGATGAAGGGCAGAGGCCCGAAAGCGCTCATCATTTGTATATCTAATTTCAATAAACAGAAGGAGTTGGTCTTCGAGCAGTGTCCAGTCTTATTGGTTTTTGAATTGGAAGGAAAGTAAACTGATTTAAAGTTGTATGTTAGATAAATATGCCTTGAATTACTTGAAAGTTTTCCTTAAAGGAAACACTTCATTAAGTGAACAATTGCTTCAACAGTTACCTATATTATGATCAAAGTATTCATTGTTGACTCACACTGCAGTGAGCAGACATGGTTGACGATGAATGCTAGAGACCATCTAGTTCATTGGCAGGTTTGGACATTGAACATACCACATAACATATTACTGTGTGCATACCATGAAGGCTGCAGCATGAAGCAGAAGTATGTGATGGCTGAAAAATCCTGACAGCATCTTACAGGTGTAGTGGGAAAGTAATGGTACACATAGGTTCATAGGTTCATCGGTTGATACTAGGCTATCTGCCCTAGGGTATTTATAAGCCTAGCCAGAGTGTGTTTGGCTTTCACCACCCTTTTAGATTAATTGACTGTGCCTCTGTATAGTAGGTCACAGAATATAGCCCTTTTGAGGTTAGTTTATTGTGCCTCTGTCTAGTAGGGACACAGAAGAGATCCCAGGGGTAAACCTACGATCTCCCATCCACTCGTCAAGATTTCTCTTGAAGAGGGTCATTGAGGGACTCTGCCTAACATGGATTGGGATTTTGTTCCAGAGTGAGGGGAGCCTCTGGGATATGAATCTGTCCCTTCAGCATGTCCTATTTATTTCTGTGCTGAGGTTTAAGTCCCTGAAGCCTGTAGCTCTAAGGGATTTGGATTTCCTGAGGTGGAGCATGTCCATTAATTCTGGGTTGGACATGGCTTTATACGTCAGGCACAGATCGCCTCTGAGTAGGTGGTAAGCAACTGAGTAGAGCTGGAGTTTTTTTAGCCTAACTGCGTAGGCCATCTGTTTGAGTCCCTTGATCCTCTTGGTGAGGTACTTTTGGGGTCTTTCCAGTTGCTGCAGGTGTCGGGTAAGGTACATCCCAAATGGGGCATTGTATTCAATTATGGGCCTGATGAGTGATGAGTAGAGGGGCACAATGACCTCTCTTGATCTAGATGTGAACCCTTTTGTGATAAGGTGGGCTATATAGAAGGTCTTTCTAACCACTTTGGCAACGTAATTGTCAAAGGAGAGATTGCTATCTACTTGGGTCCCCAAATCCCTAATTACGTCTTCCGTACTTAATGGATTACCACCTATGTGATAATTTGTGGGCACTTTGTTTTTCCCAAAGGGGATGACTATGCACTTTTTGGCATTTAGCTTTAGGCCATGGCTCTGGCACCAGTTATCCGTCTATGTGAGACCATTTTGGAGGATGCTTGTGTCAGTCGGTGAGTCAATTATGGCACCCAGTTTTCAGTCATCTGCGAACTTGGTCAGCCATAGTCCTCCCATGTTAGCCTGTACCTCAGAGAAATATATACTGAACAAGAGAGGTCCCAGGACTGAGCCTTGTGGGACGCCACTTGTAACTGGTTTAGAGTCTGACATGGCACCTGCAATTCTGACCATGTGGGTTCTATCTCTAAGCCAGTTTGCAACCCATCTTGTGACATAGGGGTTGCTATTTAAGCTGGTGAGCTTATTTATGATGCCCAAGTGGGGTATTGTGTCGAAGGCTTTTGCAAGGTCCAGGTAAGCTGTGTGGACTACCTTCCCTTCATCTATGGCCTTGGTGACTATTTCAAAGAAGTTGACCAGGTTCAAGAGGCAAGATCTGCCCTTAACAAAGCCGAATTGGGTAGGATCCAGTGTTTTGAGGTTCCCAATGTCTTTGTTTATGAGTTTCATGATGATACGCTCCATAGCTTTGCAGACCAGGCTAGTCAGGCTTATAGGGCGATAGTTTCTGGGGTCCGTTGTGGCACCACCTTTGTGGAGTGGGACCACTGTTGCTGTACGCCATTCCTTGGGTACATATCCTGTAATAAGGCTAAGATTGAACAGTGACTTTATGTAAGGGTTCAGTTCTTCTTGGAGTTTGTGTAAGATGCAGCCCGGGACACCATCCGGTCCCACTGATGCTGTGTTTTTTGCTTTGGAGAGGGCAGCTCTCAACTGTGCATCTGTGATGTCAGGGAGGCTACACTCTGTTGGGATAGACATTTGCTCTTTTGGGGGGAAAGGGGGGGAGAAGTTTGCACTGAACCTGTCTGTCAGGATGTTGGCAATGTCTGTGGGTTCAGTGTATTTTTTGTCATTTTGAACTAACTCAGAGCATATCTGGGAGTTGCCACTCAGGTTCCTGACATAACTAAAGAAGGCCTTGTGATTATCTTTAGCATCTTGTGCAATTTTTCTTTCAAAGCAGGCCTTAGATGATTTTATGAGGGATCATAGTTTCTTGCTAGTACTGATCAGAGATGCCTTCCCTTTTTGGGATTTTGCTCTATCATGCAGTAGCTTCCTCCTTCTGTTGTATAGCTTATTTATGGCTGGGGTCCACCAGACAGGTCTCCTGCCTTTGGAGGAATGAGTCTTGGTTTTATTTGGGATAGCACAATCCATGCATTCCTGTAGGTGTCCATAGAAAGCGTTTGTAATGGATTCTGCGGTTTGGACCGCATTTTCCACTGGCCCAGAGGCTTTGAAGGATTCCACCTTGGTTTTGAGAAGTGTAAAGTTTGCTTTTGAGAAGTTCTTCACCGTGGTTTCCTTGGCTGGGGGTGCGGATGGGATATGGATGTCCAGTGAGATTAATTTATGGTCAGATATTACCAATGAGGGGTATACCTCTGGTATGCAACATAGAGCCCCCATGTTGGTGATGATCAGGTCCAATATGTTTTCCCCTCTTGTGGGAGTGGTGACCAGTTGTTCCATAGCATTTGAGTTTATAAATTTTAGGAACCATTCGGCAAGGGTGTTGGGGCTTGAGTAGTGCTCCCAGTCTATGTTTGGATAGTTGAAGTCACCCAATATAATGGTGTTTGGAGAGACCTTCATATTCTCCAGTTTTATCAGGAAAGCCGAGTGGGGTTCCTGAGTTTGGGAGGGTGGTCTGTAGCAGGCTACAAGCTGAAAGGCAGTTTTTCCCACTGTTAGTTGCACATGGATGTTCTCCGATGCTTCATGCAGTGCCACTAACCTGGAGGTGTGGGTATCTTTGATGAATATGGATACTCCCCCTCTTTTTGTGGTTCGGTCCGAGTTTTGGGGCCGAAAAGCATGGTATGAGGTATAACCTGGTAGTGCTGGGGTGCTCTCGGGAGCCTTGAACCAGGTTTCTGTTACTGCACAGATATTGATATTCTCCATACTGAGGAGAGCCTCGAGTGCATGCATCTTGAGGTTTAGACTTCTGGCGTTGAGCAGCATTACCCTTAGTTTGTTTTTCTTTGTGTTGTCTATGGAGATGGCTTTGTCTTTTGAGCCTTGCCTAAAAAAGGCACTATGGGGGTGGCAAGAGCCTTAACCAGTATTCGAAAGCCCAGGGGTGACAGGTGCAAGCCATCCCTAGCAAAGCAACTTGGCTTGTCGAGCATGTCATCCCAAGCTGACAGACACTGGATCCCCTTTGAATGACACCAATACTTTAGCCAATTGTTAAAATTGATCATTTTGTCTTTATACTGTGGCATCATTCTTGGTGAGGGTAAGATGCTACTCAAGGTCAGGGTCATACCGGCCTGGGATACATGATTAGAGAGCTCCTCTATGTCTCTTTTCATATAGTCCAGGGAGGTACGTCTCAGGTCATTCACACCAGGATGGACAATGATGGAGTCATATTTGTACTTGCTTTGGAGTGACCTGAGTGCTTGTGCTATGTAGCGGATCCTGGCACCTGACAGGCAGCTTACAGTGACCTTCTCCTTGTTCAGCCTGGTGAGTGGGACGTCAGTGTGTCTGACAATAGAGTCACCTATTACAAGTGTATTAGGTGTGTTGTTTAGCCTTAAGGGCTGTGACTGTGTGGCACACTGACTTTGTGAACTATGTGATACGTGGGTATTATTGTGGGGTAGCAGTTGCTTGGATGTCTGCTTTGGAGGTCTCTGCTGCTTGGGCAGATTTTTATTTAGAGCCTTCAAGTATGTTTTTGTGTGTTTATGTGTTTGGTTTTCTGTTGCGATAGGTCTATGTGAGACTGGATTTGTGGTGTGTGTCGTTACCTTCTCCTCCTGACTGACTGCGCCAGTATTGGGTTGAGAGAGCTCAGTCTCCAGTTTGGCTATATAGTTGCATCTCTCACATATATTTGAGCTTGTTGGGAGGAGGAGAGGGTTGTCTGTGTACATAAGGCAGTTGTAACATTGCATCAAGATTCCCAGATTCACCAGCTGGACTGGAGAGTTAACCCGAAAGTGACTTTTGGACATGCCAAAGTAGTATAAGGAACTACTTTTTGACTGATCAAAAAGGACCAATAGGGAGCCAAGTACTTAAAGGGCGTATAAGAGGGTGTAGTGCTATAGTTTATTAGTGCTTACTTATAAGATTACTTATACGAGCAACTGCAGGGATTTGGAATTAAAATAGAGTGCTTACTTTGAGATTTAGAACAGTTCTAAGGGAAAAAGTGAAGAGCAGATTTTGTGGAGCCGGGAATAGTTTAAACCCGTTTAAACAGTGCTGCCCGATGCTGCGCTATGCCCAAAATCATGCAAAACCGCACAAATGCGGGTTCTAAAGCAGGAAAACTGAAAGAGATAGGAAATGACGCAGAGCGGCCAATAAGCTACTAGTTTCAGGGCTGAGACCACTCCTCCAGGGACAGATAGGCTGCTCAATGCTCCCCACTCTCACTGGT
Organism: Protopterus annectens; assembly: GCF_019279795.1. NCBI lineage: Eukaryota > Metazoa > Chordata > Ceratodontiformes > Protopteridae > Protopterus > Protopterus annectens. The sequence continues at coordinate 748,207,752 of NC_056745.1, forward strand.
GAACATAGAAGCTTCCTCCTATCCAAGTAAGGATATGGGCAACACAGGAGACTATACCACAGTCCGGAATTCAGCAAAACCTGAAATCTGGACTAATCTAGTTCAGCAAATGTGTTAAAAGAGAATATTTTTTTTTTTTTTTTTGTTTTTTTCAGGAAACAGCAGAAAAACACACAGAAAACACTGTAAATGCTATAAACAGGCTAGCGCACTTTAGTGTGTAGCCTACAACAGTTATACAATACAAAAACGACTTAAATTGATATAAAACAAGTGCAAAAACTGTAAAAAGCAGAAGGCAAATGCAATTTAAATTTTTTAAAGCACAGAATAGTTAGAAATTCACTTTTTAGGCAGGAAAAGGCAGTCGGAGCAAAAAAACAGAGAAAAAAAATACTTAAATCTGGAAAAGTCTCTCTTGGGTCTCTCTGTTGCCTGCATCACTCTACAGGACACTACGAGGAGCTGTGCGGAGTTGTATACTGGTGCAAAACTGCGCAAATGCAGGTTTTAAAGCAGGGAAACTGAAAGAGATAGGAATTGACCCAAAACGGCCAATAAGCTACTAGTTTCAGGGCCGAGACCACTCCTCCAGGGACAGATAGGCTGCTTAAAGCTCCCCACTCTCACTGGTGAACAGAGAAGCTTCCTCCTATCCAAGTAAGGATATGGGCAACACAGGAAACTATACCACAGTCCGGAATTCAGCAAAACCTGAAATCTGGACTAATCTAGTTCAGCAAAGGCGGGAAAAGAGAATATATATATATTTTTTGTTTTTTTCAGGAAACAGCAGAAAAACACACAGAAAACAAGGTAAATGCTATAAACAGGCTAGCCCAATTTAGTGTGTAGCCTACAACAGTTATACAATACAAAAACGACTGAAATTGATATAAAACAAGTGCAAAAACTGTAAAAAGCAGAAGGCAAATGCAATTTAAACTTTTTGAAGCACAGATCAGTTAGAAATTCACTTTTTAGGTGGGAAAAGGCAGTCGGAGCAAAAAAACAGAGAAAAAAATACTTAAATCTGGAAAAGTCTCTCTTGGGTCTCTCTGTTGCCTGTATCACTCTACAGGACACCACGAGGAGCTGTGCGGAGTTGTATACTGGTGCAAACCGTGCAAATGCGGGTTTTAAAGCAGGGAAACTGAAAGAGATAGGAATTGACCCAAAACGGCCAATAAGCTACTAGTTTCAGGGCTGAGACCACTCCTCCAGGGATAGATAGGCTGCTCAAAGCTCCCCCCTCTCACAGGTGAACTGAGAAACTTCCTTCTATCCAAGTAAGGTAATGGCAACACAGAAACTTGTAACACAGCCCTGGATTCAGCAATAACCTGAAAACTGGACTATACTAGTTTAGAAAGGTGGGGAACAAGTATATAATTTTTTTTTTCAGAAAATAGAGCAGATACAATCAAAATTAGCCCAAAAAGGCCAATAAACTACTAACTTCTGGGCTGAAACCACTCCTCCAGGGACAGATAGCCTGCTCAAAGCTCCCCTCTCTCACAGGTAAACAGAGAAACTTCCTTCTATCCAAGTAAGGTATGGCAACACAGAAACTTGTAACACAACCCTGGATTCAGCAATAGCATGAAAACTGGACTATACTAGTTCAGAAAGGCGAGAAACAAGTATATATATATATATATATATATATATATATATATATATATATATATATATATATTTTTTTTTTCCAGAAAATAGAGCAGATACAATCAAAACAACACTTTACCCAATTAACCAGTTAAAAAGCTTAAAACTGAGCCCTGTTCCAGCAGTCTTCAATCAGACAGGTTCTAACTGCACAGTCCTGCCACTACGGTACAGAGAAAGTAACAGCGGTTTAAGACTTGTTAGAGCACTTTTTGGTTTTACCTGTTAGCCATTTGATATTATGATCATTCCAATGCCCATTGCATGCAAAATGGATGACTCAGACAGGACTCAGGCTCTTGTAACTGTAATACAAGTGGCCTTTCATGAACATCACCAAAGCAAGCCTTTTTCTTACTTTTTTTTTCTTTTTACCAGTGTCTGCCTACATATATATATATATATATATATATATATATATATATATATATATATATATATAAGCCAAAACGTCGAGTTGCAAAATGGTGAGACAGAAACAACGAAAGTTTACATTCACAAACATCCAGATCATTGAAAGTTTTCAATCTGAAAGGAGTCAGTTGGCTAATGTGGTGAACTTTGCCCTTTACTCCACTGTAGTGCGATCTCAGAGTTGGTACATTTAGGTGTGTGTGTGTGTGTGTGTGTGTGTGTGTGTGTGTGTGTGTGTGTGTGTGTGTGTGTGTGTGTGTGTGTGTGTGTGTGCAGCTCCCCACTTGGGTGGGTTTTATTTGCTTCGGTTTGTTTTTTTAAGTTTTGCTGGTAGATTGTGTACTTGGGAAAATGTACAATGATCTGGACATTCATGAATATAAACTTTCATCATTTCCATCTTGCCCATGTGGCAGCTCGACATTATGGTAATTCATTGTTTTGACATAGATCCACACAGACACACGCACACACACACACACACACACACACACATATATATATATATATATATATATATATATATATATATATATATATATATATGGTTTTGATGGTCAAACCTGTTTTAAACTAGATAGTCTCTGGCATTCATTGTCAACCACCTCTTTTTGCTGCAGTGAGTCAACAATGAATGCATTTGATGATAATATAAGTAGTGATCTTTGACATCTGACAAAGTTAAAAAGTTTCTTCTAGGTACAGAATTAGATAAATTTCAGTTCACATTCCATATTCTTTGGGGAAATATGGCACATAAGAATAATAAAGAATACCTGTTTTTTTGTTAAACGAATAGAGCTGAAATCAATTTTAACTAAGTGTAAATTTTAAGTTCAGCAAGATATTTTGTAGGAATAATGGTTCTGTAACCTTATACAAAGTAAATACAATATATGCAACAAGAGACAAGTGGAGGGCTTACTTTATAAGATATAATGCTCAGTGTAAGTAAGTTGTTAAGACACCTCTGTTGACCAAAGTGTGAAAAAGTCTTGGTTAAGAATATTAATGACATGTATACATTATTATTATTTAGTATAGATGATGAATACAGTATAAATGAAATTGCTATGATGTTGAACAGTAGTAACAATTTCAGTTTTAATTTAAGAAGCTAAGGTTCTATATGCTGGATATTTTATCACAGTTGCTTTGCTACTGTTATAAATGCATTTTTATTATGATGATGTTAAGTAATGATAATGTTCTAACTAATGGACTAAAACTGAAACTTGTTCACCTCAGATATTAGCCACTGTTAAGAACGATGGAAATTGAATAAATGGTGTCCAGTATTGTGTCTTTCTTCTCCACATTTTGTCTAACCCATCAAGGAATATCTTATAGCTCTTGGGGTTTGAAATTCTTATCCCTTATGTTAGGGATTCTGTCTTTGTGGGGAACTCCTATATTATCATGAAACAAATGATGCATTCTTAAGCTGTAGTGTAACATCACTGGTGTTTCTCTAAAAAGGGATAAGACAATTGACTTTTACAAGTCTTGCTTTTTCAAGAACTGAAATATATATCTTTCAATTGCACCCGGCCATAAAAAGTAAGATACAAAACATCTTATTTCAATTAAATTAGATTTTTGTTACGGAGATCATATAGCAAAAGACTTGCATCCGTCCGTGGGCTGTCCTGACCATAGCTGAAAAGCAGGACAGCTGAACTGGGTTTTTAACATATGCATTGGTGTAGCTTTACTACCTAGTAAGTGATTTAATTTCTAGTTTTCCTTAGCTGTGACACAAAAATTATTAATGTTAAAATAAAACATCATTTTGGTAACTTTTTGGGTCACATTATAACTTGCCTCATCTTTGGACAAGGCCTTGCCTCTGTGAGGAGTCTTAACTGCTCAGCTAATCCTCATGCTCTAACTTTTGAAGTGTTGAATGGTTGGCAGGGTCATCTGTTTTTGACAGGCATAAAATGATGTTCCAGACTAACAGCAGCCTAAATTCCAAAGTTCTCAAAGAAGAATCAATTCTTGAAATATATTATGATCTCAATGATTTTGAAAAGTGCTAGAAGAAGAAAATAAAGAGAGGATTTAGAAAGGTGGGAAGATACCAAAGCAAAGTAATAAACAGGAACAGGAGAACAGGCCAGATAATAACAGAATTGGAAGAATTAGTATAAGGGTAGTGACTAAAGATAAGGTAGAAAGAAGGCCAGTTCAGTTATTCCTAGTTGCAATAAGTGAACGTCTAGTGTAGGGGCCTTAAAGTGGCTGTGAAGAGAGATATAGGTGGTAGTAGCCTAGGGTAACAGTAAGAGATACTCTAGTCAGGGTTGGTACAGGGACATGGTCAGTGGGTTGTAAGGTATGACATGAGTTTCATTTTAAATAGAGAAGTAGAAGAAAGAGATGTGAGTGCACTAGGAAGTAGGTTCCAGCTTTCACAAATCACAAATAAGATGAGGATCTCTGGAAACATCAGACCCTATTAAAAATTGCTCCAAGTTTCCAGTGTGGCTGGGACATTTTCTGTTGATACTGTTGGAAAACCATTTTCTACACATTAAATGATGTTTAAATCTACTCTCTGCAACTTGAGAAAAACATATTTGCCACACTTTCAAAATAATTCCAAGTGAAGAGTTTACAAAAGACTGTTGGCAGAGATAGGACTGGTAAACTCATCAGTATATAGCCATTAATCTACATGTTTGTAACAATACCTTAAGGGCCATCCCCATGCTATATTAAAAAAAAAATACTGTTTGAATAATGTTTTTGTAACTGTAAACGTCCCCTTTGGATAATGTTTTTTTAATCTTCATTCAGAGCGAATGACAAAGGCAACCTAACCTAGATTGTTGCAGTCTTCTAGATATTTAACTGCATCCAGTGGGATCTCGCCCATTCTCAGCTTGAAATCCAAACAAGAAACAAACACTGGTTTGGCAACATGGAATGTTTGCATTCAAATGGGCAACCAGCATACAAATGGGCTAGAATGAAGAAATGCTGCCATCTCTAAAATAAACAATAATGTGTTCCAGCTGTGTTACTGCACAACCAAATTTCATCTGAGAGAAGAGTGCGTTGGGAAAAGACATCTGGAAATTGGAAACACCTGAAGAAGTACCTAGTCATGATGTTACTTAACTGTCAAGAACTTGATTACCAAAAACTTTACAAGTTCCTCATCACATCAGAAATATGTTTTGACTCTTCTTGTCATGCTCAACAACAATCTGTATGGTCACCATTAGCATATATATGTATATGTGTCAAAGGAAAAATATACTTTAAAAATTATCAATACATGGTAGGTTCAGGTTAAGGCACTTTAATCTTGCAGCAAGGAGACAAAAACATGCTAATACAGAGTTTGTCTAACTAGAATCAGGAAATGCAGGCATTTTTATACATTTTCTAATAAGACATTGCCTACCAAGCTGACGTAGTGAATCACAAGTTTTGTCATCATCATTTTGTAGTGATTGTTTTTACAATATTCTGCTGGTACTATCAATTTTTGTGTGAAACTTCCTAAGAAAAACAACGTGGCCTTGGCTACCACCGGTTAGATATATGCAATGTTACCATTCAAGGTACTATGGCTAATTCGAGCACAAAGCAAGTGTATAGATTGCAGTTCATTTTTCTAACAGTCCTTTGTCTATGTTATCTCTAACTTCTGCAGCTGTGCATGTTCTCATACTTCGAACAGAGCTGATTGTTTAAAATCATTACATTACAGAATATAGCATTGTTCATTCATTTCTTCATGACCTAGCAGATAATCACCTGCTTCTCAAGTACATTTCCAAAAGGCATAAACATGAATATTGCTGTGCTAGCAATTACTAGGTCAAAGGGCATCTTGCAAGTTTCAGAAAGCCCACTGCAGTTTCAAAAAGCATCTTTTAGTCTCATATGAAACTCAACTGTATATAAAACAGTGCATATAAAATAGAATGAAAAACGTGTTAACTTATTTAGTTTCTAATTAGCATTAAGCACACACATTAATACATATGTTTCTGACATTTCCCCACTGTTAATACTTTTTAATTCTATTTTCAAAAGAATAAACAGTTTGCTTCTTCTCCTAACCTCTTCCATTCAGGATTTGCAGTTAAGAGAGTCATTCAGTTTAAACTCATGAAAGTGTTTCCCATTCTAACAATTCTTCAATTTCAGTACTTTGATACAAAGTCTCAGAAACTGATATATCTATAAATTCTTTGATTAACTTTTTCATGCAGGGAATACCACAACAAATACATGCTCCTAATAGGAGTAATCCCACACAAATGGCAATCAGGATGTTCATTAGGATGGAACCCCACCCCCCCAAACAAATTCTGGAAAAAAGTCTGTCGGAGGGTTTGGGCCTGGTTTGGTCATGGCTGACACTTGCTGTATCACCTCAAGGTGGTCATTTATCTCATGTTGATGATCAGGTATATACGCACAGCACTCTTCTTTGATTAAAGTGCACGTACCACCTCTCGCCGCTAGGGTGAAGTCAAGAGCCATACCGTTCTGGAGCACTACAGTTCTCATAGCATTCAGTTCATCAGTTATCAATTCAAGAGCAGAAAAAGTTGCATTACTCATTACTTTGAGAAGTTTAGACAGTTTTCGCAGCTCCCAAATCGATTTCACTGCGCCATATGCAGGTAATATGCCTGCCCACGATATGACAGCATCACTCAAGTCCATGTGCGTCAGCTTGGTACCCACGGTATGATGGTCTTTCCAGCCCACCTCAGTCTGTCCCACTGGATTTTCAGGCTTCCTGACAGCTTTCTTGGCTACATCTCGGGTATTTCGAATATTTCCCTGAGGCAAAACTGCAGTGTGTCGTATGGCCGGAACCAGGTACCCCAAAAAACAACTGCCGGACCAATTCTCAGGTAACCATTTATATGCTTTCTTACCACATACAAAATAACAATCCTCTACCTTAGTAGTTACTTTGCTACGAAATGGCTGCCCTGCATGAAACATTTTCCTATCTATTACAGATAGTTGCTTAAAAAGTACAGGATTACGTTGCACTTGATCAACAGTCTTATGCATGGACTCAAGAAATGAGTCATAATTCAAATTACAAACTGTACCCATTTTGTTTGCTTTGGTATAACATTTGTAATGTACAGTCACATTGCACCTGCTCCAACCCACTTGAATTGTGTCATTCTTATAAAAACATACAATTCCCTTTTGTGTCACAGGCAAATACAGTGCTACCTTATCATGTGCTTTGATAGCTATGGTGTCATAAACCAAATTTTCCCAGGTCTCATTGACCCCTAGGGGGACTGCAGTCATTAAGAACCCCCCATATGCTGTTGGTATGGCTGTGCAAATCCAGCAATTCAAAACATTAAAAGTCTCAGCATACACACGTGTAATTGCCTGATAAGTGTTAAAGTTCTGGTGCCAGTCTATGGTTGGCTCATCACGTTTGATCAGTTCAACTTTTGTGGTTGGGAAAAGGAAAGGCCACAACAAAAAGATCAATGTTATCAGTATTGCTATCAGAATAATTATGCAAGTTTTCTGAGGTTGTTCTGCATCTCTGTTTGCTCTATACCTGGTCATTTTGTTCTCGTTGTACAACAGTAACAAGGTTTTTGTCCAATTCAAAGTTCTTAACCAGTTTACAGTGTGTCAAATGAATCCAGGACGCTCACTCCACGATCTTGACTGCAGTGGGTGTCAACAGTAGTACCTGGTATGGCCCTTCTCACTTCCAGTTCTTTCTCTTCACCACCTTCACCCAGACCCATGCGCCTGGGGCTACTGCTGCTTCCGATGGTCTGGTTTGCTCTTTATCTGAAACAGAATTTAACTGCAAAAGTTTGTTATTCAAAAATCGCCTCATATACCCTGCAAGTGAACTGTCAGCCTCCTGCTCTGCAGGCATGAGAGGTTTCCATTGAGGTGTATAATATGCCCTCCCAAACAGAACTTCAAAAGGAGTTAACCCTTTTGCATTTGGAACAGTTCTCATGCTCAACAGTGCCAGAGGTAAACAGTGCACCCAGTTCTTTTGTGTCTCACTAATCAATTTTCTAAGCTTGTTTTTCAAAACCCCATTATGCCTCTCTACTAATCCTGCAGATTGGGGGTGGTATGCACAATGATTTTTCAGAGAAATCCCAAAATAATGGCTAAGTTGTTGTATAGTTTGATTTACAAAGTGTGTGCCATTGTCACTATAAATCTTTTCCGGTATGCCAAATCTAGGAATAATTTCTTTAACAAGGACTTTTGCAACAGTAGCTGCATCTGGATTTTTAGTTGGAAAAGCTTCCACCCATTTGGAAAACATATCTATAATGACAAGGCAGTACTTCTTATTTTCGTATTTGTTCAGCTCTATAAAATCCATACAAATAGTATGGAACGGATACGGTGGTGTAGGGAAACTCCCTTGCTTAGGTTTCAATGCCTCTTGTGCATGATGCTTGTTACAAGCATGGCATGCTGCACAAAAATTTTTTGTGTAGTTTGTAAATCCATACGTCGTAAACACTCGATTCACTAACTGTACCATCCCCCCTGTTGAGACATGACACTGCCCATGGCTCAACATAGCTGCATATCTAAACAAGGTAGATGGTAAAATCAGTTTCTTCTCTTTGGAGATGTACAGTCCCTTCTCAAGGGTTGCTCCTCGTTTTATCCACTTCTGTTTTTCTACATTTGTAGTAAGTGTCTGCATTGTTTTTAACATTTCTAAGTCTAAAATCTCAGATGGTTGTAATTCCTCACTCAAAGAAATACTTCTGAAGCTGAAGCTGCTTGTTTTGCAGCTGTATCAGCCCTCGCATTACCTTTTGAAATTCTATCCTGTTGCTTGTTATGAGCTACGCATTTGCAAATAGCTACTTTCTGAGGTAACTGAATAGAGTCTAACAAGTCTAAAATAAATTGCGCATGGTTAATTGGTTTACCAGTAGATGTTATCATTCCTCTATTTTTCCACTGCTGCGCAAAAACATGTACAGTAGAAAAAGCATACTGACTGTCAGTAAAAATGTTCACTCTCTTACTTTTTGCCAAGGTACATGCCCTTGTCAAAGCAATCAATTCTGCTGCTTGTGCAGATAAGTTGTGTGGTAAAGACTTTGCTTCTAAAATCTCGGTATCAGAAACTACTGCATACCCCACTAGATTCTGTCCTGTAGGACCCCTCCTGCACTAGCCGTCCACATAATATGTCACCTCGGCATCATCCAAGGGAACATCTGTAAGATCTTTTCTAGGTAGTGTCTTTTGCTCAATCTCCTGCAGGCAGCAGTGTGGTTTGCCATCTGCAGGGGTCAGGAGCAAGGTTGACGGATTCAAAGTTGTACATCTTTCAATTGTCATATGAGGTTGGCTCAACAGTATAGTCATACAGGAAAGATGTCTAGTAGGAGAAAGATATGCTACTTTTTCTTGCAGTAAAATAATCACGACTGCATGAGGCACTCTCAATGTGAGAGGGTGGAACAATACTACTGAGGCTGAAGCCTGCACTGCCATTGCAGCTGCGACTACTGCTTGTACACAGTGGGGCAAGGATCACGCCACTGGGTCTAGCTGTGATGAATAGTAAGCTATGGGGTGTTGTTTGTCCCCATGCTGTTGTGTTAACATTGATGTCATATAACCTTGCTTACAATCTACAGTTTGGAAAAATCGTTTATAATAGTTTGGTAATCCTAAAACTAAGGAAGAAGCTATCAGTTGTTTCAGTTTGCAGAAAGCTGATTCTGCTTCTGGTGTCCACTGTAATAAATCTTATGCTGCCATCGGCTTTTTGAATATCAAGTTAGTCAGCGGAGCAGATTCCAAAGCATAGTCTGGAATACAACTCCGACAAAAGTTAGTAGTACCCAGGAAGGACATCATTTCCTTCTTGGTAGTTGGTTAAGGTGCTTGTAATATTGCTGTTTTTCTGTCTTCATCTAATATTCTGCCTTCTTTGGATATTACATATCCCAGGTATTTGACCTGTTTTTTCCAAAGTTGCAGTTTGTTTTTGTTTACATTGTATCCTTGAGTGGCTAAAAATTGTAATAATTCTATGGTATCCTCTCTGCATTCTTGCTAGGTGGGGGCTGCCAGCAGAATGTCGTCTACATAAAGTAAAATCTGACTGCCTTTCGGTGGGATAAATCCCGCCAGGTTACTTGCCATTTCTTGTGTGAATATTGTTGGACTTTCACAATATCCCTGTGGTAGTCTCGTATATGTATACCATTTCCCCTGAAATGTAAATGCAAACCAATGTTGGCTGTCAGGGTGTGTCGGTATTGAGAAAAATGCATTGCTAATATCTACCACAGAAAAATACTTTTGTTGAGGTTTCAAATCATTCAATAAAATGTGTGGATCTGGCACCGTAGGTGCCCTGGGTATAACTACGTCATTTACAGCTTGTAAATCTTGGACCATACGCCATTCTCCTTTTGCTTTCCTAACAGGAAATAAGGGTGTATTACATGGTGAATCAGGAGGTTTTATTAAGACTCCTTCCTTAAGTAAGGCTGCTATTATAGGTTTGTTTCCTATTTCCGCCTCCTTTCGTAAGGGATACTGTCTCTTTTGAGGTCTAAATGCTGATTTTGGCATGATAATAACTGGTCCTGCTGTACGAATAAGTCCTACATCTGATTTCCCTGTTGACCAGAGAGTCTCTGGTATGTCTCATAAGGCTTTTTCCTCTTTCTCTAGTAAGAGAGCTACTCAGCTATCCTCACTTGCCTGTGAGTATACAGCTGGGTGTGTCTGTGTTATCCAATTTAATTTCTGCTTTTGTACTCCCTGTTCGGAAAGTTCTGACTCTGCCTGCTTTTCCCACCTTGTGACTTTTTCTCCTAGGTCTGCCCACTTCAAATTTCTATCTTTAGTTAAACTTACATGTGGTAATCGATTAGATTTGTAAAGTGCTAGAAATTCCTGGGGCAATGAACAGCTTACTACACTGTTTCCTTCTGTGTCCCAGTACAAATTTCGTAATACTAATCTGTTAGCATGGTTTCTAAACAGTTCTTGCTCATATTCTTTACCAGGTCCTGGTCTGTTACAGTAATATAGAGTGCAATGCAACAAATGCTGTTTATCAGTGTCAAGGGAGGTGGATTTACTGATGGCTACGTTCATCAGTTCCTCGGTTACTGCCCCTGGACCAATGGTAACTAAGTCCTGGCTGTACCAATAAAATGTTTCACCCTCCGGTCGCACTACAAAAGTATCCATTTGTCGCTGTGCTTCCATACCCTGCATAGTTGGAACTACGGCTATGCCAAATATCTGCACTAGGTCTCTGCCCAAAAGATTCACTGGGCATTTTGCAGAAACAACAATTTTGCTCTTCTGGGTCATCCCTGAAACTGGGTCAGTTATCGCTATGTTGTGGGAGAGTGGCTCCCGATACAGCTGTCCATTAGCTGCTTTCACTAATATGTAGTCAAGTGATTCTGAATTGTCTGGTAGTTTGGAAGGATGTATCAGGGTCCGTGAAGCCCCTAAGTCACACAGGAATTTAACTTCCCTCCCCTCTACCAGAAGTGTAACGTCCGGTTTTGTGTCTGCTAAGTAGAGCTCTAAGCTCAATAATGCTAATTCCAAAATTTCATTTTCTTCATTATCTGTGATTTCATTTACATCCTCTATTTCTTCTGTCACATCCTCTACCCCTTCTATCACATTTGCACTTGTCTTTTCTTGTTTATTCCTATCCAGTGATTCTTGACTATCATATAGTCATTCCTCACCCTCCTTGTCTTCTGTGGCTACCTTCTTATTTTGCCTGCAGTCCCTTGCTAAATGTCCCTTTTTCCCGCATTTGAAACATTCACCCCTTTTCTTTCTCTCTTCAAAGCCTTCTGATCATTTATCAGATTGCTTGTTTCCCTGGGTATTTTTCTTACCCTTCTTCCCAGTTTGTACTACAAAGACTTCTGATCCGTCTTCTACTGCAAATACTTGAGTTTTCTTTTTCTTTTTGCTATTAAAATGGCTTTCGGCATGTCTTGCATATTCAGGTAATGACTGTAATCTACTTGTACGATGATCTACCATGTGCTTTGTAATAAAGCTGCTAATGGGTGCAATACTGCCTTTTAAAAATGCATTCTTTAGCTGTTGCTCATATGGGGAATCATGTGTTTGGTCTTCAGGTACCTGCATTCCACAATGGTTATCAAAACATTCTAATAATCTGGCATGATATCTATCAACAGTTTCACCTTCTTGTTGTATGCATTGATTAATGCAAGTCCAATCAGCCCTAGGCTTCCATTTCTCAGAGATTCGGTCTGTCAGACCTCTCACTCTGTTGTCCAGATCTGCATTACTATGTGGGAGTGGTCTAAGCTCTGTGTCACGGGGATTCCAGTTGCCACTGATCATGTGCCAATCTGGACCTACGATTTGTCTAACTACTTTCTCTACTTCCTCTCCATTCAAATGGTAACTTAACCTCATGCCTTCTAAGTCTTCTAAGAATTTTCTAAAATTAACTTTTGGATGGGGAATTCCCTCTGTGGCTTTCCGGATGTCTTCCGGTGTCCACGGTCTATATACTAGAAGAGTCGGGTCCTGTCCTGCCTGTCCTGCCTGCGGACTTGGTACTTCTATGAGTGGACATATCTCTTCTTCACTCATAGCTTGTGAATTTTTTTTCATTTCATATAATTCAATATCCCCTCTCAAGTTGCGTGTTCGAGACCTGGTCTCGATAGGATCTCTGACAAACGGTTTTGGTTTTGCAGGAACAGTTGGGTATAGCGGAGGTGGATCAGCTTGTCCACTCGCTTCATATTCTTTTAGGGAAGTGGAGGGGGCGGAGGAGGGGCTGTTGCTATTACCAAGTTATTGTCTTCTTTGTCTAAGAACATTGTTTTGAATTTTTAATCTTTTGTTCCCTGCGGTTTGCTTCCTCAAGCCACCTGTGTGCCTGAGGGACTCCTAATTGTCGCTGCTTTTTTAGCTGACCTTTCGCGTCTGTTTTAAGCTGTCTAACAAGTTTAATAAGTGAAGGTTTATCTAAATTACCATCAAATTTGTATTTAACAACCCATTTTGTATAATACTTAACATTATCGGCACGCTGTAATTGCATATATATCGCGTCTTCGGTAAAGGGCGGGTCTTGGGAACTTTTCGTGCACTGATTTCCCATGTTGCCTTAGCTAAGTTAGTGATTGTTATGTAACCCTTTTTATCACGTGGTACCACGATTTTACACCTTTTCACAGTTTATCTAGAATAACTGCCTACCTATTCTGTTTCCCTGATCTATGACAAGACAGCAATCTTTTTGTCCCTGATCTGCACATGCAAATCTCCCTGACAAAACAATACTGTAACAAGTCCCTGATCTAAAACAGAAAAAAGGTAAATTCCTCCTTACCTGACCCTCTGTGTGTTGATCCACCGGAACGTTGACTTGTCCTCCCATCCCAGATCAGAAACAGTGGCTGGCCTCTTTCGAATGACAATTCAGTCAGAGGTCTTTCAAAACAGAAGAGCCGATGTGGCCACTTCTCCATATGGGTGCATGCCACCGGGCCCAATTCTGACTTGAGCCTAGAGTGAGAGATACTTTCCGGTCCGAAGGACCAAACTGTCAAAGGAAAAATATACTTTAAAAATGATCAATACACAGTAGGTTCAGGTTAAGGCACTTTAATCTTGCAGCAAGGAGACAAAAACGTGCTAATACAGAGTTTGTCTAACTAGAATCAGGAAATGCAGGCATTTTTATACATTTTCTAATAAGACATTGCCTACCAAGCTGACGTAGTGAATCACAAGTTTTGTCATCATCATTTTGTAGTGATTGTTTTTACAATATACTGCTGGTACTATCAATTTTTGTGAAAAACTTCCTAAAAAAAACAACGTGGCCTTGGCTACCACCGGTTAGATATATGCAATGTTACCATTCAAGGTACTATGGCTAATTTGAGCACAAAGCAAGTGTATAGATTGCAGTTCATTTTTCTAACAGTCCTTTGTCTATGTTATCTCTAACTTCTGCAGCTGTGCATGTTCTCATACTTCGAACAGAGCTGATTGTTTAAAATCATTACATTACAGAATATACCATTGTTCATTCATTTCTTCCTGACCTAGCAGATAATCACCTGCTTTCAAGTACATTTCCAAAAGGCATAAACATGAATATTGCTGTGCTAGCAATTACTAGGTCAGAGGGCATCTTGCAAGTTTCAGAAAGCACACTGCAGTTTCAAAAAGCATCTTTTAGTCTCATATGAAACTCAACTGTATATAAAACAGTGCATATAAAATAGAATGAAAAACGTGTTAACTTATTTAGTTTCTAATTAGCATTAAGCACACACATTAATACATATTTTTCTGACAATATGTCTATGTGTGTGTGTGTGTGTGTGTGTGTGTGTGTGTGTGTGTGTGTGTGTGTGTGTGTATATATATGTATATAGATGTGTGTGTGTGTGTGTGTGTGTGTGTGTGTGTGCACGCGTGTGTGTGTGTGTGTGTGTGTGTGTGTGTGTGTGTGTGTGTGTGTGTGTGTGTGTGTGTATATATATATATATATATATATATATATATATGTGGGTCTACTGTACTTCATCAAAGAAACACTTTGAAAAAGAACAGTAGACCCACACTTTCGTGAAGAATGGTTCAAGGAACCATTAAGGAACACTAAAACAATGTTTTTGCAGGGGAGCAAGCCCTCTGAACCTCCCATGTGGGGGGGCTGTGACTTCCACGCCTCTCCTACTTAAATATACCAACTCCAAGACTGCACTACAGTGGGGTAACAGGTAAATTCCCTTTTCCCCACTGTAGAGTGCTTCGGCGCCTCAGTGTTCCTTAATGGTTCCTTGAACCGTTCTTCACGGAAGTGCACTTTCGGTTAAGTGCACATTTGCATAAGTGTGGATCTACTTCTCTTTTTCGGAGAAGTGTTTCTTTGATAAAGAGAAGTAGACCCATATATATATATATATATATATATATATATATATATATATATATATATATATTTTTTTTTTATTTTATTTTTTTATTTTACATTTGTTGACCGGGCTGGTCCAACTGGATTCATGTCCATTTTCAGCAGAAGCCTGGGGAGAAAAACTCCAAGTGAGGTACATTTGAGCATTATTCATTAAAAGCATTTAACAGTAAAAAAGTTACACATATAGTTCAGAGAAGAAAAAAATATATACATTTTTTACAGTGTCTACAATAAGCAAAATAAGAACATAATGGGGAAAAAATGAAATTGAATTTAGTAGTAAGTTTTTGAAAAGATTAGAAGCAAGATAAGTGAGAGTTCTAGGAACAGAATACTAGCTAGTCAGGGTTAGAGCAGGGGCAGAGCCAGTGAGTTAGGAGGTGAGTTTTGAGTTGGGATTTGAAGCTGGGAAGAGTGGAGAGAGCAGTGAGGTTGGAAGGAAGGGAGTTCCAGGCTTTTCCAATTGTGTTGGAGAACAAGGACTCGCCTGCTAAGTTGTTGGATTTACAGGTAGATATGAGAAGTTTGTTAGAGGAATGCAGACTTCTGAGATTACAATAAGGGCTAATGAGAGTCGTGAGTATAGGGGTGCTGGTAGGTTTGTAGAGGATTTTATGGGCTAAAGAGAGCTGGTGAAATAAGATGAAATTATGCAGTTCTAGCCATCCTAGTTGTTTTAAGTTTAGGCAGTGGTGAGTTCTATAGGTAGAGCCAGAGGCAAATCTGGCAATACTGTTGTAGGCAACAGTTAGTTTGGATAGGTTAGTTTTGGACAGATATGTATAGATGGGGGAGGCGTACAGTAGGGTAGAAATGAAATGGGTATGTGCTATGGAGGTTCTGGCAAGTGGTGTAAGAAATGGTTTAATTTTAAACAAGGAGCCAAGTTTTCTGTTGACTAGTTTTATTGTGCTGTTAATGTGAGAGTCAAAGCATAGGTTGTTGTCTATCTCTACTCCGAGGAGCTTGGTGGAGGGGTCAGGAGATATGTAGGTGCCATTATTAGAGAAGACAGAGAAATTGAGTGGAGAAGATTTCCGGGTGGGGGAGAAAAGTAATAGTTTGGTTTTCTTGGGGTTTAAGATTAGGCATCTGTTTAGGAACCATTAGGAACATATATATATATATATATATATATATATATATATATATATATATATATATATATATGTATGCTGATGGGCACTGTTTAATGTTGATGATGGTGTCAAGAACGACAGTTCTGTATCAGTTTCAACAGAATACTGATCCAGGCTAGTATCACAGAGTTTACTCAGTAGTTAATTGTTCTTTTTGTGATTTAAAAACACTTCCTGTTACATAACAGATTACACCACCATGCATAATCAGTCATATGAACAGTTTTGATTGATTAGTTATGCATGCATACATTATGCATCCCTTATACTCCGCATCGATCAGGCCAATTATCAAGAACAATGCCCACTTTGGAATTTATGTCACTAAACATATAAAACAACTATATAGCCCCAAACGTTTTTAACAAAAAAATCATAAATCTAAAGATCCTGAGTTATCTACAGAGGCTGGAATCTCTGCCTCATTATTTATTGTCTTGTTAACTTTTGAGTAGATATCTCTGTCTTGGTTACCATGGCATTAGAGACCCAGTTGTTCTGGACCACCTGTTTCTCTGCAGGTTTAATATCTCTGCCAATACTAGAATCAGTGACCTAAATTTTAATGAACAGATAAATAAAATATGGTGGAAGGACGTTTATAGTGTAGCACCTCCCAAATCTCTGGAATAAACGTACCCTGCATGTTAAGCAGTGCAACTCATATCTTCCTTTAAACATAAACTAGATGGCTGGATGGGTATCTACACATTTATTTCAGGATTGATTTGTATGGCTCGCATTGAAAAAGGAGATGTGGTCTGAGGGAGGGAACCGACAAGGTCCGAATTGTCATAAGATTTATGGTTTTTGAAAATCTACGAATATCTATGAAACAATAAATCTGCAATTGACCAATAGCATATTTAGAATTGTAAATGGTGCCTTTTTAAAAAAATTGTAAAATTCTAAATCTGATTTAGTCCTGGTATCCTGCAAGCATCTGTCTTCAACTGCCAGCTGTGCTCTTTCCAGTCTAAATTATCTTCTATTAGATATTGAATTAGATATTTATCCAAAACACTTACTACTGCATCTAGATTGTTTTTACAATTAATTTTATAATGTTCTTAATATTGCAAGCATGAACATATTCTGTAAGACTGCCCCATATAACCTTTGTGAAATGCTTGACTGGGTGAGTTACCAGATGAGTAAAGGTTAGAAATAAATAGGTAAATAATTAAATAAAAAGTTTGAATGGAACTTAGTCTTGTATCTTAACGTAGTCATGCAGCAAATAATTAAATAAATAATTATGATTAGTTTATCAAATAGGATGACAAGTAAAGTAACATTTATAAAACAGCCCCATTGCTGGCAGTCTCAAACCAGCAGCACTAGAATTTTAGGCAGTACTAATGGGCAGCCAGTGGAAAAAAGCTGCAGTGTTGCACTTTTGTCTTAGTCTTGCTCATGCTGTACTATGCAGACTTACAATCTTCCTTTTCTCTCTTAATGTTTTTTTTTTCAAGTCTATAAAAGGTTGAACATTAACAAATATCTAACTTTTGTAATGCCAGCAGATGCAATTGATTAATCATACAGGCTGCTTATCAGATAGCCTCAGTGATCACTCCCCAACATTCCTACTCAAAAAATACCTATACCAAGCTAAACCTGTCATCTATCATCAAATACGTAAAAAAATAAACTTTAACCCACTCACATTCATCTCATCCCTCAAAGAATGTAACTGGCATGCTCTAAAGTACCTCAGTCTAGATGACGCAGTTGAATTTTTTAATACTACCTTCCTGAACATCCTTAATTACCATGCCCCCATAAGATTTTCCAGAACCAAAGCACAACCCTCCCCATGGCTACAGAAATCCACTAAGTCAGAAATGAAAAACAGGGATAAAGCCTGGGAGCACTGGCGCAAAACCAAAACCCCCTCAGCTAGACAGAAATTCCTAGAACTACGCAATAGAGTCCAAAACTAATAAAACAGGACAAATTCCAATACTACCAGTCTGCCCAAGACTTCTCACAACACAGCCCCAAACAATTCTGGTCCTCCATAAACTCCATCCTCCACCCAGGTAAAGTCAGTACCCCTCCTCCTAACATCCCTCACTCCTCAGAAAATATTGCTACTTCATTCAACACACACTTCACCCAAACCATACTATCACTAGCTAAACAACACAACCCCCTCCCCTCCAACCCACACCTTCAACTAGTAATCTCCCCACTTCCTTCTCTTTTTCTCCTGTACCTACCTCCAACATAAAAAAACTCTTAACTAAACTTAAACCCACCAAATTAGCAGCAGACAACCTCCCAAGTGAATACCTACAAATCGCAGCTGATGCTCTGGCCTACCCAGTATCCATCTTGATTAAGTGATCTCTGTCAGAAAGTTACATTCCCACACTGTGGAAAGTCTCACATATAATTCCCCTCCACAAAGGCGGACCCTCTGCAGAACTAACCAATTACCGCCCCATAGCTATTCTCTCTCCACTCTCCAAAATACTAGAGAGATGCATACACTCTCAGGTCTCAGACTACCTCCTTACTAACAACCTCCTTTCCAGTACTCAGCATGGTTTCCGACCAAACCATAGCACCACCACTTCCTTACTCTCCATTACTAACACTATCCTTCAGCATAAAAACAATGGCTATCTCTCCTCTGCTACTTTCCTAGACCTATCTAAAGCATTTGACATGGTCCCACACAAACAACTTATCTCTGTCCTCAATAACCTATCCTTCTCACAATCAGTCACCAACTGGTTTCAGAGTTACCTGTCTGACCGCCAACAATCCGTTGTATGGCAGAATGACATATCTCCCCAACTACTTGTCTCCATAGGGGTTTCCCAAGGATCCATCCTTGGACCCCTACTCTTCTCTGTTTACACCAATAATCTAGCCTCTGCCACCAAACATGGCACACTCATCCAATACGCAGATGACTCGACCATCATCTGCTCAGCCCAGTCCCTACCCAAGCTGCAAAAAGTCAAACAGGAAGCCTTTTCCTCTGTTGAAACATGGTTATCCGATGCCCAATTAATACTCAACCCAAAAAAAACTAAACTACTCATCTTCCAACCCACCAAACATACTCAAAACAACTCTCACTTTAACATCACAGCAAAAGACAACACCAGTATATACCCAACTGAACACACCAAATTGCTAGGAGTGGAAATAGACAATAAACTAAAATTTGACATTCACATATCCATGACCATAAAAAAAGTCCACAAAAAACTAGAAGCATTATACAGAAATAAGCAATTTCTCACCAAAGCAGCAAAGATTTCAGTAGCAAATTCCCACCTTATCTCCACCCTACTTTATGCCTCTCCAATATATACCAACCTAAGGCAATGTGATCTAAACAAGCTAGAGACCTGCTACAACAAAATCGCCAAATTCGCCACAGGGGCATCCTACGGTAGTCACCACTGTCTCTCACTTGCTGAACTGGGCTGGCTTGAACTCCCTCACCTCCTTCAGTGGTATCAACTCTCACTCGCCCACAAACTAGTAAACCATCCACTAAATGTCCCATCCCTCCAGAATCTACTCCAACCCTATCGCACCACCAGACCACTAAGATCCAGCAACAAAAATCACTTGCAGATCACTAAAGCCAATAACTGTGCTGGTGAAGCACTATTCTCTTGCGCCATAGCCAAACTATGGAACTCACTCCCACCCACAATTACCTCCGTACCATCATGCACCCACTTCAAAACTTTACTAAAAGCGCACCTAAAAACATGCTGGCTATGCCCTTGCAACTCCCACTCTAATATCCAACACATCCAACTACTACCTTTCTTTCCACTCCACTAACTACCTTGATTATAGCAAGCTCAGATGCTCATAAGCCTAGTACTTATTATACAGCAG
>NC_056745.1:748230336-748270336 GCF_019279795.1 Protopterus annectens
TTGCATACTTTTTTCTCCTCCATGCCTACTAATGGTTGGAGTCATTCCTCTCAAATATTATGAGTTAGATATAGTGCTATGATTTATGCCCTCAGCATAACTAGCATTAGCATTACTTCTTCAATATTTATTGATCTCCATTAGGAAGCAAGAACCTTGTGTACAATAGCTGTCATTCAGCCCTGACTTTGGGTGATGCACTGGCGATTCTAAATATTTAACGGTACAGTATAAGGCTAATGTCAATGATAAACAACAGGAGTCTATTGAGATTGTGAAACTCTGTATGGTATAAACATGTGAGAATTTTTGCCAGAATGTTTATGAAAATGCAGTCGTCAGCTAAGCTGATAGCATAAGACTGTGGTGCACTCTGCTTGTCATGTTTGTTTTACACTATGAAAACATTACCCATCATTTTTGTGATGATGTCTGAACTTAATATTGTCTAAATAAGATCTCAACTATGTCATTTACCAGGTCCTGTCTTCTACTGTTTTTACCATGAAGACTATTTCCAGTTCTTGAAGTTATTTTACATGCTGTTCTGTGGTTTGGTTATCAGACTGCACTCCATATTTTCTCTCATATCTCTGCAGTAATTTTACTGTGTCACACATGTATAAACACAATGCATAACTGAAGTCTAATCTAACTAGATAATTTCAGTATGATGTTATTGTATGTGTATGCTTGTGTGTGTGTGTGTGTGTGTGTGTGTGTGTGTGTGTGTGTGTGTGTGTGTGTGTGTGTGTGTGTGTGTGTGTGTGTGTGTGTGTGTGTGTGGGTGTGTGTGGGTGCGTGTGTGTGTGCGTGTTTATGTGCATGTGTGTGTGTGTGTGTGTGTGTGTGTGTGTGTGTGTGTGTGTGTGTGTGTGTGTGTGCAAGTGATTTGGAAATATTTCATAAAGTCATTAAAATAAAGGAAATGTTATCAAGGCACATTCATTACAAAGAGGGACCACATCAGTACAGATCATATAAAATATGATAAAACAATACAGTAACACTATCGAACTGGAAGAAACTTGCAATGCATGCCAGTGCTGATGTCTTGTATCTTCCCTTAACCATCATAGTCATAGGGAACAGTGAGGGAAAGTCACAAAATTAAAATTGAATATATCAGAAATGAAACTTCATGCAGTAATATCATGTTCAGCACTAACAAGGAGGAGCCTATCCTTTTAAGGAATGGATCAGAATTAATATCTTGGCATGACACATTTTGTTGTCATGGAGGGTTATTTATTAGGACGTATGGTATTTTCCATTGGTCAGTTCACAACTATTTAGCTTGTTTTTACCAAATTCATCACTAGTCATACTAAACAATATTTTTGTGCATTAATTATTACTTCGTATTAGCGGCAATGATTATGGGAAAATCCTGGAAATACTTATGTGCAACAGTGCTGTAAACTAAATAGAAAGCATATAATTTAGCTGTGAATTACAGCTACTAAAATGCTAATTGTTTCATCATGGTATTTTGGGTTGTTTATTCATTGGAAAACATGTAAGGATTTTAAAAACAAAAAGTTAGGGCATTCACTAAAATACAGACAAGAAAATGTAAGAGTTAATTGATTGTTTTCTTAAGTAAATATGACATTTCTTGAAAATGTGCACCATTTTAAAAATATGCATATATTATTGATAAATTTTTAATAAGCATATTGTGTGTTTAATGGAATGAAAACAAACTTTTTTTTCATGCTCATGTTGTATGCAGTTGCATTATAGTGAGCTCTCCTGACAGTCATTTCTTTCAAGAGTTTAACTTAACCCGTGTCTCATAAATCCCCCCTCCCCCCCAGTACAACAAAATGGATTCTGGCCTCTGTGTTATTTCATTTCTGAAATCCCTATTGTGAGCACTATCTTCAAGGGACACTACTGAAAACTGGAAACAGGTTCACAGACCTTTTGTGAAAAGACTGAGTGTAAAATAATAGTCGACAGCAGATGTGGTCCTTCTGTTGCTCCTATGTCTTCTCAGAAGGGATGGAGATGGAGTGGGACATTTCTCTCATTTAGTTACAATTCAGGTAATAGCAAACTGATAAAGACATAAGTTAGTTCATGTATGGATTTTGATTGATGTGTCATTGTTACTTTGATACAGCTTTGCTATCATCTAAGTGAGAACTTTCCTGAGCATGCCAGTAAATGAGCATGCATACCTTTGCTTACTACATCATAAGCATGTATAGTGTGGCAACTTATCTGCATTACTGGTTTCTTCCTAGTTTGATGAGCACTTGCTGAATATAATTGCCAAGCTGAGCATTTTCCAATATGACTACTGCTGAAAATATGAAGGACATATTGGTGTACACAATTCCTTAATACGTTTGTTACATGTAATATTAACGGTGCCTCCCTGGAAACCATTATGGTATTTATTATTTATCTGCACATTAAATGAGGAAATAATTCCAGCATCCATTTGAGCGTGGGCTATAATGGCACTGTTTTCTTTATATGTCATGTGTATCCACCCTTTTTTTGTGAACTTATGTCTGGGATTCTTATACTGGTGCTTTATCTTATTTCATGGCAATTGTGACAGATTGCCAGTAATGAAAGGGTCACATTTACAGTGATTATTAGGATGCTTGCAAACAACTCAGTAACTGTGGATATGTTTCCCACCTCATGAAGGCTTTATGGCATCTGCCATTTACTGAATTGTGACCATGTGACATGCAGTATCTACTACCATTAAAACATTACAGCCAGTTCCTAAACCTATGCTAACATATGTTAGAGTAAACGTATGGTGGCTCCCCTTCATCTTAATTTCTTTACAGATAGCTGGACATTTCTGCTGGCCAGTTAAATTAAATCTAGCCCCTGGCTATTTCACTAGCTGTCTTTAAAAAGAGCTATAACACTATTTGACGATATTCTAGTGCACTAAAATATGTTAATTAGAATCTTAATGAGTATTAAAATAAATCAGAATGCTTGGAATCATGAATATAGGTAGGTATGAAGCTAAAGTCCTGTCACTTTCAGAAATTTGACTTAAACTTAGGTCATGTAAAATGGCTATCACTTTTCTTAAGTTCATAAGTTGGTACTAGGCTATCGGCCCTAGGGCCTATACAAGCCTAGCCAAACAATTCCCCGGATATTTCTTCCCACAATATTTAGTTTCCTGGACCTTTGTCTAGGAAGGCAACTGACATGATCCCCGGGGTGAATTTCCTATCTCCCATCCAATTGTCAGGGTTCCTTCTGAAGAAGGCCAAGGAGGCACTCTGCTTGACATGTATGGGCAGTCTATTCCAGAGTATGAGGAGTCTCTGGGTCAGGAACCTATCCCTCCAGCATGTTTTGTTCATTGTGATGACAAGGTTTAGATCCCAAAAGCATGTGGCTCTGAGGGATTGGGATTTATTTAAGTGGAGCATGTCCAACAGCTTAGGGTTTGACATGGTCTTGTATGTTAAGCAGAGATCACTTCTGAGTAGACGATATGCCACAGGGTATAGCTGGAGTTCTTTTAGACGATCAGCATAGGGCGTCTGCTTTAGGCCTGTGATTCCTTTAGTGAGATATTTCTGCAGCCTTTCCAGTTGTTCCAGATGTCTTCTGAGGTACATACCTAATGGGGCGTTGTACTCTACAATGGGTCTAATGAGGGATGAGTACAGTGGAACAATGACCTCCTTTTTTCTGGATGAAAAGCCCTTAGTGGTGAGGTGTGCCACATAGAAGGATTTCCTGACTATTGCGACAATGTGGTTATCGAAGGTGAGATCACTGTCCACCTGTGTCCCTATACTGATAGGAAAATGCCTAAAGAAGATACTGGCTTTTGCGGTACGTCTGTTTTCGTGCATATGTTTGTGCTTTGCAGCTTATAACCCTTTCTGACTCAGTTATGCATTTTCTTTATCTTAATGGATATGAATGGATTATGTTTTGCTCATGACTGATTGATTCAATAGACAGAAATTAGCCTACATTTTCTCCTGTCTTATGACTTCAGAGGTATCTTACTTATTTTTGGGTGAGACACAGCCAATTACTGATAGGCAGTGCATTTTACCCCTTTGGGAAGTACATCTGAACCAGCTGTCTTTTGATAATCACTGAATTGTGCACTCTTTTTTGCAAGATAGTGACATGAGCAACTGACTACAAAACCTACAAAACTATATCGGCATTTGGAAATATCAATTCCATAGAAACAGCTTTGATAATATCAGACATACAGAACTTCCCTTTCTGACCATTGTAACATTACATATTCTGGCCATGTAAGTAAATAAACTTTCTTGCTAGCTTGCTAACTGCCCCAGCAAACATGGCAGATTTACCAATAGAGATCAGGACTCCAGTCAGCACAGGGTGGGGTGCAGAACCCCATTATGCACCACAGGACATAGCTGACAGAGTACAGACCTTGGTAGCCTAGTCACCAGCTTTGACTTTTTTGGACTTATTGAAAGCATCTGATATAGTGGATCAATTAGAGTTGGCAAAGAAGAAAACTAAGCCCTGATTTACTAGATACCTAAGCAACTAAACACAGAAAACTAAGTGTGGCAAATTTCTCTCCAAACCATAAACAGTTTCCACTGAGGTTCTCGGGGAGTTACTCTTGGGGGTCTCTTTTTTTCAGTAAGGCTGTTACAAGTGACTGTGTACTACATTGGATCTTGCATAACAGCAGCTCCAGTATACTAAGTGACAATGTTATAGGGGAGCTATTGGTCTCCATAATCACTAGTCCCTATACTGTACTGTATTGCTTGTACTGTTATACTGAGTTTTGACTTCATGGTAAAAGAAGTGATTATTTTAGCATATATATATATATATATATATATATATATATATATATATATATATATGTTTTAACAGGGAAATCAACTAATAGATTTTGTTTCATTTGTAAGTGGGTCTGATGCCCTTTAATACCTGAAAGGTACCTTTTTAGATGTGGAATGGTGGGGTTAAGTGGGCAACACCCTACATTGCAAGCAGAATAAAACAGAAAAGCTTGCTATGTCAGAATGCTATATCAACAGCTGTTAAATTACATTACTGCTATAACATTCTTAGAGCACTGTCATGGTCCAGTGTTTCAAACTGGATCCCTATCAAATTACTGAATGGACACATTGTCAAATGTGATATGGTTGAACCCATATCATCGACAATGCAGTCAGTTAAACCATTCTGACTAAGACTGCATTATAGTAGGGATCAGGAAATTTGCCCTTTTTCCCACTGTAGTGCGATCTTGGAGTTGGTATATATAATTAGATGGGGGTGTGGGGAGTACTGGGGGAGTTGGCCTCCCTGCAGAAAACAGTTTTTGTGATTTGTGTTGGTGTTGTATTTGTGTTAGGTTTTTTCAATGGGCTGCATTGTCGATAATATCGGTTCAACCATATCACGTTCAACAATGTGGCCATGACCCTTCCAAATTAACATGCTGTTACAATCTGCAGATCATATAACATTTATCTACAGTAGTCAGTAAGTTCTGTATTCCCGAAAACTGGTCATATAGTGATAAAGTAACACTGAGTTTGGCACTTGCATTTTGACCTAATTCTGAACTCCAATAAGACCAAAGTATTACTGATAATGCTTCAGAAACTTAACATAGATTAAGCTTATTAAACTGAGCACCACTGCAGACAAAGCAAGACTTCAGGTGTCCAGATGTGTTTGCAGATGATAAATGAATTGCTTTCAGGTACAGAAATTCTGTACACATCCAAGGTAAATAAAAACAATGGAAAGGTAATAGAGAGTGACTCTGGCAACCTTGGTACTGCTCCACAAATATTTCTCCAGCCAGGGTTAAAATACACACGTACCTGTTGTACTGAAAATGGTGTCAAGCAAAATACAAAAAAGTGCAGCATGGTGGTGTTCAATCAAAAAGCTGCTCCCATCTCATATGTTTTAAGTTGTACTCCTCTTCAGGCTGATACAACAGATTTCTTATGACTGCATCAAGTTGAGGGGGTGGGGCAGACATAAGTTAATTTTGATATTTCATCATATATTAGGCTGAGGTTGGCATGACTGTAATCCTTGATTGCGGTGAGGTTTACTGTAGGGTTTTTTGGGAATTTAAATGCGTAAGTCACACATTTATGGTCGGAAGTCACTGGGGAGTATATCAGTGATATATTGCAAGAGGCAGTATTATTTGTAAGAATCAGGTCAGGAATGCTGTGTCCTCTAGTAGATTCTTGCAAAGTGCTCAAAGGGTCTTATTGAAATCATACAAAAATGTTTTTGGAGTGGGGCAAGATCCTGTACACTCTCACCATCCCGTTCTATTTAACTTTAAAAATTCTGAGATTGTATAAAATTGTAGGAAAGTAGAAATCTTCTTTACTTGCACCACTGTGTAATTGTACATACTGGTGGCAAAAAAAAAAAAAAAAATCTCAGTTTCTCATCAAACTAATACTCCTGCAATCTTATTCCAGGTACGTGTTCTCCTACTTTAAAACTAAACCTAAAAAAAAATTCAACTAAAAAGCAAATTGATGGGCTAGCACTAATCCATATGTGGCTAGATAGATAGATAGATAGATAGATAGATAGATAGATAGATAGATAGATAGATAGATAAATAGATAGGAGAATAGACAGATAAGAAAATGCAAAATGTGCAGTGAGTTTCCTTTCCAAAAGTTGGGAAAGTTCATAATCTAATTTGGTTTCAGAGATTGTAATGTTGGGTTTTAAATTAAGGTTTCCAGTTTCTCTAATTATCTGTTAAGCAACAGCCAGCTTCCAATGTTTCAGTCATAACATCTCATACATAAACAGTTTTGAAACCAACATGCTGGTTAAGTGAACATTGTGGCCTGCTTTTATGGTGTTCATTTGACAGACCTTTCTTGGTAATAAACCAGTTAAACAACACCTGTACAACCTTTGAATCATGATTACATAGACTGATGTTTTATGTTATTTTATTCATATTTGCTTACTGGTGTAGTGCACTGATCATTATTAACCAATTCCAGGCTCAGCCTGGGTTTACTATACTTTAAAACTGTATAACTATAATTAAAAAGTGATAAAGTATGAGCTTGCTTTTACATGAGTATAACACAGGAAGTGTTTCTCTCAAGAGTACAGTCTATACAACATTAATGCATTTTTTTCTCCTTGAAGGTGGGTTTCCTCAGATTTAGCTCATCATAAGGCCCACACAAAACTTTTAGGTATCATACTTGATGACAATATCAAATTTGACTTTAAACTAAAACAAGCAGTAAAAATATATATCAAAAACTCGGTGCTGTCTATATTAGGCCCACCTTATAGATAGTAAAATGATTGCCACAGCTTACGTATTCTCTATCCTTCTAATTTGGGATCCCATTTTTATAAATCTGCAAGACACCCAATCCCCCCTGCATGAACAATGCTACTACAAATTAACAACATTTGCTGCTAATACCCCATAAAAAGCACATCTTTTCTTAGCTCTAAAACAGCTCTATGGACTGAACTTTAATATTCCCTAACCTTTGCTCATTTAGTTACTGCACACAACCTAATCTTCAATCAGAGAAGAGTTCTGGGAACAGCAACATGATTCCTCAATATTCTGCTCCACCCTTCGCTCCACAGCAAAGCATCTAGGCTATTACTAGTCACATAATCTAATAACTCTGCAAGTGACTCCCTCTAGTCCTATGTATCCAAAATCTGGAACTCCATCTTACTTTCCCAAAAACAAACCCTTAACCTCATAACCTTTAAACAACATCTAATGAAACACGACCATGTTCATGTCATTCACTTGGGTAATACCTCAGTTCCTTAATACTCACTGACCTCATCCTCCAAATGTCAAAAATACAACTCACACAAAATAAGACTTATTGACATCTACTCAGTTGTTACATACAAACACTCCCTAGTTACTCCTTCTACACCTTTTCACTTCTCCCTCTATTAAACCTCATCCAACAGACTTCATTATGCCCTTCTTCCTGTTATCTCAATATCACTGTGTCTACTTAGTGACACTTACTGTACTTTACAAACTCCTCTTCTGCTGTTAAATAGTATTGCATCTATATATCATCATTTTACTGTGCTTACAAACTACTCCTACCATCTCTTTTATCCCACTATAGCAGGCAGCTCACTAATCGATTAATGATGTATATAATCCTAAACATGAAGCCAGTGCAAATAATGTACCTGTACTGTAGCAGCCTAATTTATTTGCTGTTGATTGCTTACATATATTTTAATCCCTTCTCGATTGTTGAGTATTTAAGATGTTTAGCCATGTCTGTAACATGCACAGCGCAAATAACATATTTCTCTACTTTAGTGGCCCTGCATAGTTGCTGCTAATGTTCAGCATATCTTAATTTGTTTCTCTTTTTGTTTAAAGTTAAGATTACCTGTATATTTCTGAAGCATGTACTTTTTGTCCTCTAACCACCAATTGATAATTGTTAGTATTTTTTATAAGATCTGTAATCATCTCTCTTACTGTAACCTTTTGTAAACCTAAAGTACATGTTTTGTGTTGAGCTTTTCTCCCTGAGCCTCCACTGAAAAGGGGCCTCATGTCAAGATGGGCTAACATGGTAAACAAATGTTAATAAATAAAGAATTAAATACATAAAACAGTGGGAGAAGGCTGTATAGTACCACATATGGGTAGGAAGGTATATTCTGCCATTTTAAGACTGCTTGAGTATAAATAATACTTGGTCACTGTCAAAGTATAACCTTAAATAAAATATTAAATAAAATAAATAAAAACAATAAAATCCGGGCTACCATTACCATGTCATATCCCTTCACAAAGGAGGCCCCTCCACTGACATTTCCAACTATAGACCTATAGCCATTTTTTTCACCACTAGCCAAAATCTTAGAAAAATGTTTATATAAACAAACATTAGACTACCTCCTTAAGAACAACCTATTATTTAATACTTAACATGGCTTTTGCCCCAAACATAGTACTAATACTGCTCTTATAAGTTTTACCAGTAATGTAAACCACCTCAAAAACAAACAAAAAAAAACAATTTGTCACTGTCACCTTCCTTGATATACCAAAAGTCTTTGACACTGCATCCC
This sequence comes from Protopterus annectens, assembly GCF_019279795.1. Taxonomy (NCBI): domain Eukaryota; kingdom Metazoa; phylum Chordata; order Ceratodontiformes; family Protopteridae; genus Protopterus; species Protopterus annectens. The sequence continues at coordinate 748,239,448 of NC_056745.1, forward strand.
ATCAAATCCTTCTCAACAAAACTTGCCTCTTTCAATTTCAGCACTGAACTGTAAACAAGTCACCTTATGGGATAATAGACTCTCTCCCCTATTACCCATTACTGCTGTTGTCCCACAGGGTTCTGTTCTTGGCCCACTACTTTTATTATATTTAGTAATGATCTTTGTTCTTTCAGTTGTTGTATGACCCTAAACTTGAACAGGTGTCCTGGGTACTCGCTGAAATGTCTAGCTAGTGCAAACTTGAAAATGCAACAACTTAAAAGTGACGGGAGAGGAGGACCTGAGTCACTTAGACTAGAAAGATGAGAATTAATCTGGCAATTGAGAGTTAATGCCTGTCAATTTCCAGGCATTAATGAAGTAAGTTCCATAATGTGTATCCTACGTTTAAAGAATTTGGTTAGATAATAAGAATGTGTCACCGATTATTATAGTAGAGTTGTGTGTTTAACCTACAAGTATCTTGAACACTGTTATTTATTAGTACATATATGTCTTAGTAAGTTTCTTTTACCTGCTTAACATAATGAATCATAATGATACTAATATTTAAAATTACAAGTGGGTAAAGGTAGGTTTGAGTATGTTACCTACTGTTACTGAGATGTTTAATATAAGAAAGGATAATAACTGATTGATGTCGCTGATAGTAGAAAAAGTCCTTTATACCACAGTTAGTGAAAAGAGCTTGTACATTGCAGTATGTATACACACACCGTTTAGTGCGGTTTAAAATTGTGGTTGGAACTTCAAGTTGTTAGGTCACAGTCGTAACTTAAACATAAATGTGACAATGTATTTTTAAGTTTGACACAATTATATGGTTGCAAAAACATCTAGCCAATAACAATATTACTAGTACGTTCATGTGACCTGGTTAGGAGTCTATATAGAGTATTTTCATTTAGAAACGGCTATTACATGATTTTATCTGATGAAGTTGAGTAAGGTATACTCGACGAAAAGTGGATTTAAAAATTGAACGCTTAGTAATAAATCAACATCTTTTTTAACTTTTTTATGGTCTGTTATTGTGACTTGGAGGGCAATAGTGAGCTGCTTGGGGTTCGTGTTGTTTTCTGACCTAGTACTATCAAGCCATTTGCCAGACAGAGGTCTAGAATGGCTTCTCCTTCTTTATTTCTTTTGCCCCAACCATGTGGACCCAGACAGTCCTCATATCCTGTTCTGTCTGTCCTGTATATGCATTCAAGTCACCCATTATCAGCACCAATTCCTGCTGTCCTGCTTTATCTAGTAGGTCTTGCAACTGAATGCACTCGTTTCCTCACTATCACAACCCTGCTGTGTGCTGTGGAGCATAGGCTGAGATTATGAATATTGCCCTATCATTACACTGGTGTCTGATTGCCACAATTGTGTCATTAATTCTGATGATATCCCTCACTGCCTACACAATTTCTAGCCTGTCCCCCTCTTGAGTAGTAGACTCTGGATCCCAAGCCAAGTGGCTTTGCTGCACTGCCCTTCCATCTCATCTCCTGGATACATAAAAAGACAATGTAGCAAAGCTAGACTTTCCACTGCGTGATACTTTAAACCTCTTGTAACAGAGGCAACATGGAATAAATGCAAACTACCCTTTAAGACATCAAGTGTTTTAGCTAAATTGCAATTCTAAATGTCAGTGACTTTTTCTTTTAAGTCTAGTTATGGACAACTTCAGGCCAATAAAGCCAAACCATCTAGCTGTGGACATGCATGGTTCTGCCTTCTTATGGCATCATCAGCAGAGCATAAAAGGAATGTTTGACTTTTGGGAACACAGGGTTGTCGTACCCAACTGATATCCATAAACATTAGGGTATCTATAAAATATCCCAACTAAAAAAACTAAAACAATGAGTAAAAAGGTCACACAGGAAAATCAACTGGTTAAAAACACAAAAAGAAAAATCTAGCAAAGCTAGACTTTCCACTGTGTGATTCCTTAAACCTCTTGTATCAGAGGCAACATAGGATATATGCAAATTACCCTTTAAGGATATCAAGTGTTTCAGCTAAATGTCAATTCTGAATGTCCATGACTTTTTCTTTTACTTTTAAGTCTATTCCAAAAGTTTTAAAAGTCAAACATTCCTCTTATGCTGTGCTGAGTATGCCATAAGAAGGCAGAAACATGCATGTCCACAGCTAGAGGGTTTGGCTTTATTGGCCTGAAATTGTCCATAAATAGACTTAAAAGTTAAAGTAAAAGAAAAAGTCATGGACATTCAGAATTGCCATTTAGATGAAACACTTGATATCCTTAAAGGGTAATTTGCATATATCCTACATTACCTCTGATACAAGAGGTATAAGGTATCACTCAGTGGAAAGTCTAGCTTTGCTCGATTTTTCTTTTTGTGTTTTTAACCAGTTGCTTTTCCTGTGTGACCTTTTTACTCATTGTTTTAGTCTTTTGGATACATAGGATGTCCAGCCTCCTCTGTATCATTATGTCATCCACTTCCAAGCTGCATCCTGTCAGTGAACCTACATTACAGGTTGCAATTCTCAGTTCATGTTTGGCAGGTTGATTGGTTTTACATCCAGCTTTTGCTCAACAGAGCCATCTTAGCTTATTGACCCAAGGCTGCTGGGCTTTATGGCGTGGTCACACTGGCCAATAGGGGCAGATATACTTCTCCCATCATTAGCAAGGGTCCCTGGTGTAAGTCAGAGTAGGCTGGGTCCTCAACCAGTTATCACCAGTAACTACCCATGCACATTTTGGCAACATTAGTCAATATGACTGAATCATCTAGAGACATATTTTACACTGAGTGGCTAGCCCTGCCATTGCACGCAGTCTTTGATCCATCTTCTATCTTGAGTATACTGCGCACCACAGTAGATGCCCAAAGTGGTTGGTCTGTACAACTCTTACCCCTATAGGGCACCATGTAGAGTCTTTGCTGCTGACCCTAGCTCCATTCATTAGTGAGTTTGAGATGGAAACACTCAACATGTTTTTCGGACGTGGGAGAAACCCCATGGAGACACAGGGAAAACATGCAAACTCCAAACAGGTATTGGTCAGAGGTCAGGATTGAACCTTGTACCTTGTGCATGGGAGGAAATGATCTTAACCATTATGCCATCTGATCTCTCCCATACAAAGTCATACCTGGATATTAGACTTTTTGGTGAAAACTGCTACACAGACCCTTCTAATACCTAATAAACTGCACCACACACTCTTGTCAGTTTCAACTACAAGCTGATACTATAATGGCCCAGAAGCTGGTACCTGGGTCCACATAATATGTCCTTTCCTTCTCTTGCTTAAGTCTTTTGCATCTGTGTAACTCACAATACAAAATGTGCTGAGGAATGCCTAATGGACTACTTTGCCTTGATAGGTTGCAGGGAACCACATGTGTTCGTAACAGGGAAAGTCTGTTTCTAATATTCATCCTGAGACAAGCCTCTAAATGTATAACAGCCTTATTGAAGCAACATATTCTTCTTTTTTAGGATCAGTAATTCTTCTTTGTATTTGGAATATCTCAGCTATCAAACTGAAAAGTTCTGAGATGAACAGTGAAATTGGCAAAGATAAATAATCAGGAGATGTATTCATTCTTATGTATATATTTTGATGCAAAATGGGCATTTGTGGTGTGTATACCCTTATTTAGTTGTACATTATCTCTTCATAAATATGAACATTCATATCAGCATAAAAGGTTTTAATGAGCATAACTTTTAACTACCTCTCATTTTCTTCTCCTTTTTATCTTGCTCATTCCTGATATTCATATGTAGATAGTTCCCATGGATACATCCATAGCTTAGTGGTTTGCCTAAGTTAATTTATTATGATGTGCAATAATGTTTCTCTTTCATAGATTACTGGCCTAATTCCAAAAGACTTGCTTTCAGTGTGAGTACAGGCTGAGAGGAGGACTTTTGGAATCTGGCTTATAGATAGGCCTTACGCAAGTAAGACAAACTGAGAGCAGGTCTTAGGAATCAGGCCATTCTTACACTGAGAGCCACTCTTTTGGAATCTGGCCCTACATATGTGTATATTTTTATAGCATAGCCAGTAGTGTGTGATTATCTAATATGCACCCCAATCCTTTTTTGAGATTCTGTGCACCCTCCATTTCTCTTGTTGTCACTTCATTTATCCTCTCCAGTCCTAGCTTTATAGTTACTATTCTAATGAACCAATTTTTCAAGGAAAGATGGTGAATAAGGTTTACCTTTGAAAGGTTGAAAATCAACCTGCCGAACAGCCCTTTGTGGGAACCGAAATGACGAAAACCGTCATTCTGAATGGCCCTGAAGTTCGAAACTCAGCAAATCGAAAAGCAGACTCACTGAGTTTCGAGCTCAGATATCGAAAACACACTGTAATGCAGGGGGACAAGCCCCCCTGCACCCCTCTACTTTAATATTCTAACTCCGAGGATGCACTACAGTGGAAAAGGGATCCATTTCCCGATCCCCACTATAGTGCACTCTGCACCCACAATGCCGAATCTGCGATGAGCGAATGTCAATGTGCATTTGCTCACTGCACATTTGATGCATTTGTATTCCACTAACTGTGATCCTGAAAACATCCTTTTGTGCAACTGTCTTTAGGCAAGTTGCATTTCAACATATCAAAGGTAAACCAATGAATAAAGTAGTAAATTATTATATAAATCAGATGTGCACTTACAAACACAAAGTCAAAGTTGCATGAGTTATTGCTGGAATTTGCTTGTATGTCCTCTTGAAAATGTCTATTCAGTTCAAGTTCTTCTTTGTAAAAATGAAGGTTACTGAGGATGAGTATATGTGAATATTTAGTATAGTTCACACTGTGGAAATCCCATTATTGAAGACACCTGCTAACACATCCATTTGGTGGTGATGGTTACTGATGATAAAGTTTTATATATTGTCTTAGGCAAAAACTTAGTATACATCCCAATGTCTACTGAGTCAGAAAGATTTACATCTATAATCATAAAAGCATGTCTCTTTTGTATAGAGTAAAAGATACACTTTAAAACCATTACTGACATATCTTTGAAAAAAAGGTCTGGCAGAAGAAAATGCTGTGTCATTAGTGCAACTACATATGACTGCAAAGGGACTTTATATGGGTTTATGACTGGTCCATTTGGACATATTGACAGGTTTATTTAAGAGAAAGCAGTGAAGCTTTTTTGGTGCTACAGTTATACTGATTGCTCTTTCTTGCTCCTGTGTAACAGTTTCATCTAATGTGATTATTTCAAAGGTGTGCCGTCTTATCAATGAGATGGTATAAGAATGGACTTTATCCTGTTGTACATATTCTATATTGTACATTTGCACTCTAAACTAGAATCGAAAATTGTTGCCTTTTACAGAATTAGTCATTTTTCTACAAGAATCATATGAGGCAATCAGGATGTGTTCGCTTACCATCAAAGATACATGTTGTAGACTCTAATGTAAATAACAATGTCTTTCTTACTCTGCCTATCAAGATGTTTTTATAATAATGAGCTTTATTTAAGTGTATATCATATTCCATACCTGTGTAACCCCAAAGGCAAATCACATGCTTCAAATAGTGTAATATTTTAAATGAGTATCATTATAGAACATACTACAATAAACATGTTGCAAACCAAAAAGCATCCATATAAACTTAACAAAAAAAAAAATCAGCCATATGAACTAAAAAAAAATCTAAAATCATAACCCAAAATAATCAAGGGATTATTCTCTTATTTCAAGTCCTTACATTAACCATAACTCCTGGACAGCCCTACTATAGTCTTTTAAGTTTTCCTCAACAATTTTCCTTCATGTTATACATCTTTCATGAACTGTCATACTTTTAACTAAGCCCATTGGTCCTAGACCCTTTATCAATCATTCTGCACCTTGTCAATAGCCCATCTCCAACAAGGCAAATTTCCAGGAGACAAGGATTTCCTTTTGGATGATCATCTCCATTTCATTTCTAATTCTACCCCATAAGTCACTAACTACTTTGCACACCCAAATCAAATGGAACTGTGATAGTAAATATGATAGCAAAATAATAAAAGAAAGGTCACAATAAGAAAGAAAATTAATCAATTCTGAGGCAATAGCACAGGGTGCAAAGAAGAAGAGGAATATTAATAAAGTAGTCACAGAATATTAGATATAATATATTTGTTATTGTTAATTGTGGTAGAGCACTAACTCACATAAACCTTTTTCAGGCTAAACACTGGAGCATTGCATGGTTAAGTGACTTGCTAAGAGTCTGACACCAGGCAAGTGGAGTTGGATGGAGTCAAACCCTACACCTTTGGTTACAAGAAGCAGCTGATTAACAGCCCAGAGCCTTTATCTTCTATGCCAACATGTAAGTGAGGAATATGAATTACTAGTACTTTGCCAGCTGGACTTCTGCTAAAACGAAGCATGTACTTAAATCAATCAATTTCAGTAGGTCTGAAACTCTACTTTTTTCTTCAGTCAAAGATAGCTGAAAGAATTATCATAATAATCTTTATTTCTTGTCTTAACAACTCAGTGTTTACTCAGCACATCCATTATTTTATCTATTGCCTTATTGTTGACTGCATTAGTCTAGGCATAGCATATTTTCAAGGGAGATCTGAGTTAGCATTCATACTGACTAGTTCTTTGCTTGGTTTGTATTTCCTGACCAGATTATACTTCTGTTGATTAAGCAACATTTGCAGTCTTAGATCTTATATTTCTCTGGTTTAAGTTTCAGACCCTCTGACAGTAGAATATGACCTGAGTATTCCAGATGTTTCACTCTGATTTTACATTTGCTTTTATTTAACTTGAAACCATGTCATAATCTATTCAGCAGCTTTTGCAGTCTATTTTCATATTTTTGACTCCACACATGTTTGACTGTACACTAATGGATCATAAATCACATAGCTAAAGCCATCTAGACCTTGAATTAGTTGGGAAACAGTTGATTGGAATGCTTTTGAAACTAATAAAACATCTTAGGAAACTCTGCCTCCCTAAATGCATTCTAAATGTACATGATCTGGAGCATGACTCTCGAAGATTTATCTGCAAGAAACTCAGATTTGCATCTAGTTCTGAGATAACAATAGCACTTTATATTTTTTAGACTATATTTTCAGCTGTTAGCATTGGGTATTGGTCTCCTTTAAGCACCCTTTTTAAATCTTGTAGATTTGTTTTCTACTTTTCACAATAATGAACATACTAGCCACCCCATACCATTGGTTCCATACCTCTCAACCTCTTAGAGCAAGAAATTTGGACATAGCAATAAGTAAAAATGGGACAAAGGCCCAAAAATAAGGATACCTTTTAAATATTGCTCTTACAAAGTTGATAGAATAACAGGTTTTGCATTAGCATGAATTTTCTTGGAGAGTATGGTATCTGAAACTCAAATTTCTATCATTTTCTAACTTCAATATTTAATGATTTGCCATTTATTTGCTAGTAAACCACAATTTTATGAAAAAAAGGCCAAAGATATGAGGCAAAAATCTGGACATTCTGTGAAAGTCTGTACAGTTGAGAGGTATGAAATATTACCCTTTCTTCAGTTATTGTTCTACTTTGCTTTATAACTTCTGAGGACATTTCTAGGACCATGAATCATTGACATAGTATCAGGTTTTATTTGTATGTGATATTCTTCTGCTAAATTTCTTAAGCTTGTTTACAGTCACATAAATGTAACAATGCAATTATTCTGCACAGTTTCTGGAACTTCTCTTTGATAATCAGATCAATTTTCAACAAATGCTGTTTACTTTTAAACTTTGTTTCACCATTTCTAGATTTTCACAAGCCTTGTTTCCCTAAATAATAGGAAGATTAACTTCTTAAAGTGATTCTAAATAAAAGACAAAGCTGAAATTTTTATTTTGTGTATTCCCGTCAGCAGTTTATAAACCATTGGTGCTGCCCAGGGGTTTATTTTATTTATTTATTTATTTTCAGTTTGATTACCGGGGAAGTCCACTGGGCCAGAACGTACCCATTTTCAGTGGAGGCCCGGGGAGAAAAGCTCCATAAGCAATACAATAATGGTTACATAATGTTAAACTAAAATACATGTATAAAAATTCATACAGTAAGGAAATGCAAGTGCATAAAATGTACATCATAAAACACAGTTAACAGATAATAGAGAACACAGTTTACAGGTATTTCCATTCAGCACAGCATGATCAACTGTCTGTAAGATAAATATCTGAGGTTTCTTGTGTTTTTACATTAGAAGGGGGGCAGTTTACATTCAGATGTTTTAATTAAGTAAGGTAAAAACTTGCTGTGCAGACAATAGAAATACTGTGATATTTACCATATTTACATACTTGGAGTCAGGTGAGAGAACTGCTTATTCAGTGACTGTCAGCTTAAGTCTATTTTAGGAGAATAGAAATATTAGTTTGAGGGAAGAGTGGAGCAAGGAGTATGAAGAGGTCATTGGGGAATTCCCTTAGATTTAGTTAGGGTGTAAGCAGGAACATTTCCGTTTGGATGACAGGTATGAGAAAAGTTGGGTCTTGAAGGTTTCTGAGTTTGGTATAGTCCTAAGTGAAGGAGGGAGAGAGTTCCATTTCTTGCCTAGAGAGAAAGAGAGTAGAAGCTGGCCAGCAGGATGTTTGGGTTTGTGGATAGAAATTAAGTTTTGGTGTTCAGATCTCAGAGATCTGTTTGGGATGTATGGGGGAAGGATGTTTGTTAAGGCTGGGCATTTATCTGGGTAGAATATTAATTTGTGAGTGGTAGTTAGTTGAAGATAGTCTAGGTGGTTAGAGAGTTCTAGCCAGTTCAGTGATTTTAGAGTAAGGCAGTGATGAGTAGAAGTTTTGGATTTAGTTGCAAATTTAGAGATCTTATTATAGCAAATTTCAAGTTTTGAGGTGGTGGAAGAAGACAGATTAGTTAGAAGAGGGGCTCCATATAGTAAAGAAGGTAGAAGGTAGGTAGTTGCCTAAAGGAGTTGGAGAGAAAGAGGTTATTCCTATAGAGCATACCTAACTTTTGGTGGGTTTTCTTTATGTTTTGTTGATATACTGTTTTGTTGTTGTTTACCATACGTAAACAGCTCACCATGTAACTGCTGCTATTTAAATGAACATTAAACAAAATAATACTTCCACGTGTCCAGTTTAAAGTTTACATTCTTAACTTTAATTAACAGCCTTTCCTCCCAACAGTCTTTCATTCCTCTTTCAGTGTTTTAGATTCATTTCCAGATTTCATTATATCAAGGTTTTTAATTTTCACAGTGCCACATTAATAATTATGTTCAGCAACAGTCAAATACTTTTGAATACAGTTATTTTGGTATTTGCCAATTTTTGACAAATATCTACATCTAGGACAGATTCTGCAAAGTTGATCAAATGCAAGATAACATTTCACATCATGCTTACAGTCAAACCTAGGAAAGTATGGATTTCAACTGTATGAGTTAAATTTTTTAGCTCCATTTTCAATTTCCACAAATTTCCCTATTTTACAGTGATTGCTTTTACAAAACATTCTGTTGTTAGTTTTCAGATTTATATTAGTATTTCAATCACCTCTTACTTATATACATTTGTCTTTATTTCTCGTTTTGTCTTACTATTTGCTTCACATTTCATTTCTAAGACCTGATTTTCTTCCATTCCTTCTTTTATCTAAACACTAGTAATTTAATTTGCACATCCATCCAGTTTTTCATAGTGGTATATCTATTTCTTTTAATAGCATGTCTTCATTTTCCTCATTTGTTATATCAAAAAGTATTCCATCTTTTTCTACAGACTCATGTAGCTCACCAGTTTGGCAATTATTGGCTCTATAATTCAGCTCATATGAGATTACAGAATTTTTAAACTCCTGTGCATTTCTAAAGTTTTATGAAATGGCAAGTTTTTATAGATAAAAATATTAATTAATGTGTTCTGTAAATGCTGTTAATTTGTATTTTCCCTTTTTAAGAAAAGTAAAATACTTGAATATTTGCATATCTTCATTATCAGGCAAATGCAGGAATGCTGCACAGTGAAAATTGCCTCCCCGGGATTCAGAAAGACATTTTTTTCCATGTAGGATCAGTGTAGGAGCTCCTGAATAGAAAACGGCCACTGAGCGATCCAGGAAAGGGACATTTTCACGTGCACAAGCGGCCCTACACTGTTCTAGCATGGAAAACCGGCAAGTATGCAAATAACCTCATTTGCTGGTGAAAACCATGCAAATGAGGTGATTTTGCAATCCAGCAAGCTGCCAGGTCTCCATGCTAGAACAGTGTCAGTGCAGAAATGTATTCAGCTAGTAACCAAATACATTTCTGCATCTGACAAAATGGAGGCATGACAGCTCATATAAAAGCATGTATTATGTTTAATGTACATGCCAATGGCCATATATAAGGCCACTGGCATTAAAAACAGTTTATTTTTTTTAAATTAAATGTTTATTTTTTTTGGTCGAACTTGGCCATTTAAGCTTAGGGCAGCGGCACACAAACGGGATTGTGCCGAAAATAAAAAAAACAAAAATGAGAAAAGTCAATTTTAAGTTAATTCTGCATTTTGCCATTATAGTCAACGGCATGCAGAATGTAAACAATAACAGGGAGCACAGGTTATCAAGGGGAAAGGGTCCGTTTAAGTGCAGCAACTAATGAAAAACACACTGGGGTATGCAAATGAGGGGCATTATACTGAATTACAGATTTCTTCAAAGTGTCAGCTTGTACCTAACGATATAGGTGCAGCAATACAACAGTGCAAGTTTAAGAGCTGGATTACTTCATAAGGGGGTGTTTCATGCTTGCTGTAAGCTCATTGGATCTCTGTGGCCCGTGTCTGCCCTTAGTTAAGCACAGCTAAGGAAGGGGGTGTGTCAGATGTGCCTGAGCACTGTTTATATAGCCTAAACAGGTGTGTGCACCATGCACCGGGATATAAACCAAAAAAAAAAAAAAAAAAAAAAAAGAGGAAATGGCAACACTCTTTACATATAAGCACTGGGTATGTGCAGAGTGCCATGGGGCTTAAATAGGGAGGAACTAGGAAGGGGAAAAAGCAGTAGGAAGGCAATCAAGGAGAGCTAGCATAGCTGGCAGGTGGAATGTACCAGAATCAGCCAATTACACATGTAGCAGCCCAGCACACTAATAGAAACTATGCAAACACTCTACAGACTGTTTTTCCCACAAACTCTACACCACCGGTGTACACAGATGGGGGATTTTTAACTGTCAAAACTAACTAAAAATGTTAGAGGTTGCTGTTGCTTTACTTCATCAATATGTGCTTGAGACCGAGGGTGGTGAGGAGGAGAATGCTGACAACAAACCTACAGTGAGGAGGAGAAGAATGTGCACACCCAGGGTAACCTACCAGGGCCTACATGAGCTGGAGATAGTAGAGCACTATAGGGTGGACAAGAACATTCTACAGCAAATCATTGAGCTGTGCCAACCATGCCTTACACACAGAACTAATAGAGGGGAACCCATCACAGTGGATATCAAGGTATGTCTAGGCTTAAGAATACTAGCCACAGGTACCTTCCAAAGACCAACTGGGGATATCATGGGGGTCTCACAGGCATCACCATCCAGGGAACCCCATCAGTTCCTGGATGCCATGACACAACATGCCAATGAGCAGGTATATTTCCCCACTCCCCATGAGGCGCTGACCACATGTATGTGTCTCTTCCACCATATAGCAGAATACCCTGTGGTACTTGTTGCTATAGACTGTATGCACATCAACATCAAAGCACCACCCAGTGAGCGGGGCAGGGTCTACATAAACCGCAAGGGCTTCCCCTCCATTAACTGCCAGGTCATGTGCGATGCCCAGGGCTTTATCATGAATGTGTGTGCTGGCAACCCTGGAAGCTATCACGACTCCCACATCTGGCATTGCTCACAGCTGTATCGGGCATTTGCCAGGGGGGACATCCCATATGACCATCTAGTGGGGGATACTGGCTATGCACTGGAGCCGTGGCTGATGACACCCATCAGAAATGCACACACACCTCAACAAGAACATGATAATGAGGCACACACACAAACCAGGATCATTGTAGTGTATGTGTTTGGGATGCTCAAGTCATGGTTCTGCTGCCTTGACATATCCGGTGGAGCCTTGCAGTACTCTCCAGCTACAAGTACACAACTGTTCATAGAATGTGCCATGCTACACAATATGATCCTGCAGAAAAAGTTGCAAGAGGAACAGCATGGGGTAGAGCCACACAGCCCCCCACCATTGCCAAGACCAGCACAGGCACAGAGGGAGTCGGAGGAGGAGCATCCTGAGCCTGTCCCTATAGGCAGAAGAAGGCATGCACAGTATGCCCAGGCCTTTGCAAAGAGGCAACACATAGCACACACACTGACACTGTAGGTACCCAGGGACTGATACCTATCTCCGACTCGCACATACAGTAAAAGGTATACCAAACATCACACTACTTGAGCTTTACCATATATAGGGAGTGTACTATGTGCATCTTACATAATCAGCCCTCCAGCACTGTCCTCAATACTGGGCCCGCAACAAGGTAAGTCACTCTTCCTATCAATTACTGAATGGAGTAGTATGTTCTTATACTTGCATGTATGATATAGATGAAAGCATGCAATGGAATCAGGTGGCTGAATGGGATAGCAGCAGCCAGCTATATGGGACAGCAGGAAATTCATAACAAATACTGGTGTCAACATACTAGGCAGCACTACACAAGGTGACAACCCCCACTGCAGTACATGTGATGGCTCAAAGAACTGTGGGTGTCAATAGGTCACACACATGGATGTCAATGAGAGTCACATATCCACCACCAGCCTCACCTAGCAGGGCAGGTGTAGATGACCATGAAGAAAGCCCAGGCTAAGGCCACCAACTGATGGCAATGATGAACAGCCCCCCACCAGACCTACACAAACATTCTACAACAGCTCTGCCAGTTGCATTCTAGTTCTGAAGGTTAAAAAGTCTGAAACTGAAATATATGCCTTTAAGATCGAACATGTGTACTCTACTGATATGCCTCCTGTCTGCATGATAGGTCACAATATAATATGAAATGGAAGCCAACAGAGTAACCAAAATACCAGTACAGTCATTTCAAATGTTAAAGTCTGCAGGTGTGCCCCCCCCCCCACAATCCCATGTAGAAATGCAGTAAAAGATGTCCTTCAGCACACTCAAATGGCCTACAGTCCGCTGGCAAAGGCCCACGCCTCACCCATAGTGCCAATGTATGGAATGTCAAGGGGTCCCAACTAACAACCTAACACAGTAAACAGAAAACAAATGTAAGGCCATATTGACAAATGCCAGTAGCATGCCTCCCCATGTCCTACTGCTAGGACTGTGGATCAGGTCATAAATACTACTGGGATAAAGGCCCAACTATAGGGATACCTGTGAGATATTGCTTACATAATGTTAGGTAAAGGAGAAAATAACAGAGTGGGGGGTGTAGAAGCATTTATATCATGGAGTGTGTGAAGTCTGAAATTCTAATGTCCACCCATACTACACCCGACTGCAAACCCATGAATGAATAACCACAAAACCGCTTGTAAACCACAATGTGAAGGTAAACTGACCAGATATATGAGTCCTGCCTCTGGATAAACTGGATGTATCTGCACAGCTGAGAGGTATGGCCCTAGCAGGATATGGCCATTCCATGAAGCTGAGAAAAGCACAAGGAGGGGAATCCCAGCCAGAATACTAACAAGGTGCTGGACCATTTACACAGAACCAGCAGTCTATTGTCTGTAGCTACCCCTCCACAATGGCAGGTGTGTGACAGAATGTGCAATCTATATGCCTCAGAATATTGGTCTCAGCTTCATTTATCTTGTATTCCCAGTAAATAACTGTGAGCAAAGAATGATAATTGTCAGTAGTTGATGACATGACACATCACAGTGTAAAACAGTACATGTGTCAGAAAATCAATGCTACAACCAAACATGTCCCACAAGCAGCACAAACAGCAATAGTTACAGTTTCCCCTGTATGTTAAGCCCATAGTGTCTGTATATTGGCAACCTATCTACAGATATCCTGCAGAAACAGTTTGCTATGTGTAGCTGTAGCACACAAAATCCTGACCTGGAGTCCAACCCTCCCTGGAATGGATGCACACATTCAAAATAGAAGGTCATACTGGGCATGCTCCTACACTTAGATAAATGAAGCCTGTGTCTCACAACACAGTGGATTACAGATATCAGTTATTCATAGATATCTGTGCACCCACAGCAAATTGTACACCATTGATACTTCACACACACACATTGGATAGGAATACACACACATATCTAAGGCCAACATAATATAATATGTCAAACATGCACACACAGAGACATGTGGAAGAGACAGCGACAGAGAGAATGCTATTATGAGGCCTGTCCCACCAACTACACATCCCATATGCCTTTATCACATGATGTGCTGATGTCATTCACTGTAGAAATACCTTTAGTTAGCCCTCAGCCCTATAGTGTCAGTGGTGCTTGTGATAACAGTGTAACACTATAGTACAAATAGATATCCATGTAGCAGTTGTAATCTCAGTCCTGTCAAATGCAAAGTTGTGAGTGAGTGCATGTGTGTGTTTCTAGATGAATGTAGTTGAGGCAATTCACACTCAGTAAACCTCCCGTATCCCTTCTTCAGCACTGCTGCTGATGTCATTCACCTTCAAAGATAGCTCTGGATGGATCTCCAACATATAATCTCTGTGGTGCTCACAATAACAGTGTAATACTATTCTGTAGTAAACTAGTTAGGTATGAGTTTGAATCCTGACCCTGGCAACTGTGTTTGTGTGAGAGATTGTGTGTATCATTGTAGAGACCTGATTTTGTGGTCATTCACACTTACAACATTTCCCTTACCCCTTCTTTAGCACTGCTGCTGATGTCACTCACCTTCAAAGATACCTTTGCACAGCTATTTGACATGTAAGCTCTGTGGCACATGCAATAAATGCAGAAAAATGTAATAGCAATAACTACATATGTAGGGGTTTGAATCTCGTTCCTGGCAAGTGTTTGTGTGTGTACATATGTCTACATATATATGTTCTTACCTCAAAGATTTTGGCCCCATTTACACCCAGTAGACATCTCCGTGCCTGACTTTATCAGTCCTGCAGATATCATCCACCTTAGAAGTACCTGTTGGCAACCCTAAACCACATATAAGGTCAGCGGTGCGTGTGGTAAATGTTTAACATAATGGTCCAAAAAGATAGTTAGATGGAGATGTGAACCTCACCCCTGGCAAATGTAAATGTGTGTGTGTAGGGTTAAATATTTTGTGGAATTTCTCACCCACTACATCACCCAATGCCAGTATTTACAAGGGCTGGTGATGTTCCACACCTTAGAAGTACCTTGGGACAGCATTCATCCTATAAGCTCAGGGCACATGTGATAAATGCGTTATACTTTAGTAGCAATACATAGCTAGGTAGGGGTTTGAAACTCAGTACTGGCAAGTGTGTGTGTCATCAGTATCCTGTGGGGGGGGGGGGTTGGTGTGACTGTGTAGTAAAATGATCCATTGGGGGTGGGTTTTGCTAAATTATTATGCTGAGGACCTAGTATATGTCACAATGTCCACATTACAAAGTCAACAGTTGTCAAATACCGTAGAGGTTGGTGTAGACAACCCACAGCCCTAAATGTCTAGTGCCATGTGCAATGACTACATGACAGTATGGGTTAGTGAATAATATAGGCAACCCTTCAAACACTCAGAGACCACTCTCCACCCATGTATCATGCACAAACGCACTTGGCTACGCATTAACCACTATATCGGTAGTTCCCCTGCATATTGCCTCACAGATAGTGCCCACAGTGTGATTGCAGTGGACTACATGCCTGTTAACCACAATAGTGCCACTGACATCAGAAAGCACTTTGATATGTTACATCTCCTGACTGTGTGTTATCCAGCAAGTAAAAGGACATGGCACTCTGTTCCATCCTATCAGTAGCCTAATTAATGTGCACAGTGGCCCTTTTGCCATGTTCCCCACTGGACGCCTGCAACAACTGTAGAGTCTGCAAACATACCCCACAAAGGGAATACCATCCTTTATACACATGCCCTGTATGGACAGATAACACTAACACCACTGAACACCCGTATCATACTGTCAATGTAGGTGCAATCACTACCTCAGCTACATAGTCAGGTCTCGCCAAATGAGGTCAGGAATGCTACATCTGAAGATACCAATCTGTCCACACAACATGCCCTGGAGACCTAAAGCACACTTCTACACTTCAAAGAACATGCATGTGGGACATGTGCACAGCCCAGACACTGTCCATGTTATGGAATATAAATCACATACATGGGAAGCAGTGCACATCACTGGCCACCCACAATAGAAATCTGGATGAGTGGATTGGGAATACAATAACCACCCCTGGGGACCGCTCCAGTGACTATACTCCTGAGCCACACTGGGGACTATTGTCATGTGGCCTGATGCCAGGGTATTCCCTTGGGCTAGCCTTGTAGAGCCTTCAGGCCCATTCACCTACTACACACCTATGAAGCAATGAACCTATGGATCTTAGTACTGGCAAATGTGTGTGTGTGCGTGTGTGTGTGTGTGTGTGTGTGTGTGTGTGTGTGTGTGTGTGTGCGTGTGTGTGTGTGTGTGTGTGTGTGTGTGTGCGTGCACATGCACGTGTGTGTGTGAATTGTAATCCCAGTGTGTTTGGTTGATGAATAACCCCTGTGGCTGTTGTTATTAGCAATCAAAGGTGTGTCAAAACCAGAACATGTACCATTCTCCATTCTACAACAGATGTTGTAAATCAACATATACCTATGTACAATTCTCATCCCTATAATCTGTGAGGCATATGCAGTCACTGTGCTACAGACCGGGGATTACTGTGCACATATTGTACCCTGCCTATGGCATGGTGGATGTATTACCACACTGCCAAACCCTGTGGCCTTGCTGCAAGGCCACATTCTGATCTGATGACACACAGATGCCTAGAACAGAAATGGGATACAGCATGTGAGAACACAGTCACTCAGCACTTCACTTGTGTGGGGAGAATGGGGTAAAGCTGGCACTGAATGTGTACCCAAGACTGTGGCCAAGATTTTTTTTCTCAGGATAGGTTTTAGCTTTGTGTAGTAACTCACAACACTTGTGTTTAATGCTGTGGAGGTTGTGGATGTAACCATCAAAGGCTGTTGTGAATGATGTCAGTGTCTGCTGCATCTCTGCTGCCAAAGATGCCTGTTGGGGATTCCATGAAGGATACAAAGTTGTGTTTGAGGCTAATAAGGGAGTTCAACAAGCATGGGACACCACCTTTTCCAGCAACAGTGTCCTCCTTCTGATGTACACTTTAGTAATGGCAGGGGACCATCACATTGTCTCCCAGTGTTTGGAGGACAGTGTCTGGGTTCTGTTGGCTCTGGCTAGTACCATGCATTCATCTACCTGTTTGTACAGTGCATATGTGTATGCTTCCACAGTCATTTAGCTACTTCCCATTACCATGGATGCAGTGAAGACATCCACCCCTGTTTTCATGGCTGCAAAGTCAGCTTTGGAGAGGTTTTGCCAGGTGGTTATCTTTATGAGGGCTGTGGCTGACATGTTGAGTTCGATGTTGATTACAGCATGTGTGAATCTCACCATACAGGGACTGACAACTGTGGATGAGCAACAGTCCCATATTTAAGTGGTCAACATGTTAAGGTTGTTGCATCCTCTACCAGGGATCAGTATGAGCTGCTCTAGGGCAATGAAAATGATGAATCCTAGAAGTGTTGGGCCACTGTACTGGCACTTGGCTACATTTCCCAGGTGATGGAGGGGTAGTTGAAAACTCATACTATGTCAGTGTTGTGTTGGACCATCATAGATGGCAGGGTGTTGAGGAATGTGCATTGACAGTCTATGGACATAGATGTGGACCCATAGCAGCTATGTTCTGGATTGCACTATTACCCCAAAGCAGTTCTACTGGAAGTATCTCCCATGCATTATGATGGGATACTAGTCTGGAGGTGTTGCTATCTTTAATGAAAATGGAGACAACATCACCTGTGGAGGTGTGGTGTGGTCCATGTTTGGGGACTGACAGCTGTGGAATGCGTCGTAGCCTGATACTGCTGGTCTTCTGTCTGCTGCTGTGAACCACCTCTCCATTACAGCAGACATGTGTCCTCCACTCCGACTGCTATGAGTGACTGCATCCTGACAGTTAGATTTCCACCACTGAGCAGCGTGACCCTCACATTGCATATATGTCTAGCTGTTATGGTGGTAATAACATTAGGAGCACTGCCTAATAAGGCACCATAGGGGTGCCAAGACACTTAGCCAGTACCTGGCAACCCAGCGGTGACAGATGTAGACATCCATGAAAAGTCATTGGGTTCTGTCAATCATGTCATCCCAAGCAGAGAGGTTCTGGATCCCCTGAGAATGACACATAGCACGTAAGCCAATGCTGCAGTCAATCATCTGTTGATAGTACTGCAGAATCATTCTGGGTGACAGTGGTACACTGCCCAGAGCTATTGCCACACCTTCCTGGACCACATAATCAGAGAGTTCAACCATGTCTCCTGTCATGTAGTCCAGGGATGTCCCAAGTCATTGACACCCACATGGATACGGAGTGATACTCATGGTTGTTGTGGAGTGACATGACTGGCTGTGTCATGTGTTAGATGCTGGCATGTGAAAGATATTTGCCTGTTACCTGCTCCATATTCAGCTTAGTGAGTGGGAAGTGTGTGGCTCAATATTGAGTTACCCATGATCACTGTATTGTGCAAGGTTGTTAGCCTTAGAAGCGTAGGTTGGGGGCACACTGTGTAGTTTAAATATGTGTTCCTTGGCATGTGCCATGTTGTGGTGTCTGAGTGGGTGTCTGCCTTGCTGGTCTGTGCTGTTTGGGTTGATGTCCACTGAGTGCCTCTGGGAAGGTGGGTGCGTGGCTTTTCACTGTATGTCATGGCTGTCAAAGTGGGTTTCATGGTGAGCTATGTGTTCCATATGGTGTTGTGCAGGTGTTGATCTTATCCTCTTGACCTGATAGTACAATCTTTGGAGAGTGCATATGTCTACATTAGGTGATATATGTGTAACCCCCACAGGTCTGAGTGTTTAGAGTTTAGAGGGGAGGGTTGTCTGTGTACATATGGCAGTTGCAACAGTGCCCCAGAATGGACAAGTGCACCAGGTTTATGGGTGAAAGTACAGATAACTGCCTTTCAATCATGCCAGGAGGGGTGGACATAACTAGTAAGTACTGGGGCGACATCTGTGATGAACGAGTACTGCTGATGGCTCACAGGTGTGTAACACTTCTTGATACAATAACCTGGTGATGTGCCAAGCCATAATGCTAGTTGAAGTGCAAGACAGAAATAACTAAAATGATGTATGGGTGGAACAGAAGGCAGACTGTCTGCCACCTGCAATACTTTACCACAGCTGTGCATTTATAAGCAGCTTTGGCCATGTGAAAGTTTAGTAAGCTCTATAGCATGTGCGGTAACTGCATAACACTGTAGTAGACATACCTAGATAGGCAGGAGTTCTAATCCCAATACTGACAAGTGTGTGTGTGCGTGTGTGCATATGTATATATGTGTGTGTGAATCATGTACTGTGTGGCTCATACCATTTTCGACCTGTGTACTACCCTTTACACTTACCTTCAGTCCAATTTAGTAGACCTGTAGATGTCATCCACCTTAGAAGTACCTATGGAAGAGTTGGAAATGTCTAAGCTCTGTGGCGTGTCTCATGACTGCACAGCACTATAGTAGGAATACCTAGATAGGCAGGAGTTCTAATCACAATACTGGCAAGTGTGTATGAGGACCATATCTTGTGTGGCTTATACCATTTTGATCTGTATACCATACACAGCTGGTGACCACCTCCTGCTGCCATTACTTTATATAGTGTGGTAACAGCATCTGCCTCACATGCAGCAGGTTAAACCATTGTACAGTCCTCTGTACAGATGTATCTGGAATATCCATATGTTTGAAACTTATACGTGGTCGGAAGTGGTCTGTGTGCCTTAACAATGCCAATGTATGTGATATTATAGTCAAATAAGCCACAGTGAGTGCACTGACACACATGGCAGCATGAGGTATCATATCTGACTGAAACATCATGCTGATAGGACGTCTGCCACCCTCACAGGTGGCCAGCCTTGTAGGTGCAATACATGAGTCTGGATGCTTGGTTTTACAAGGGACTTGTACCCGCTATGGGTTACATTAAAGGCTTGAAGAGGTGTGGACTGTCATATTGTGGTCCTAATTAGTATGTAACAGGAACACCTTGCATCTTAAGAGGGGTGTGTACACAATTTATATCCACCAGTAATGTGTCATGCATGACTTTACCTTAGGGTGTTTCTCCAGCACAATTTGCTGGTCTCTGTCCAGACGTCATGGCACTGACAAGTTGTGAGGTATGCTGCAGGAATGTTGAATTCACATCAGATAGGCCCCAGTGGTGACCACTATGATGCAATACAGTTACTCCCGCACAAGTGAACATGCACAACAAGCAATATAGCTATTACATAAAGCAATATAGCTATTACTGATGGTTATGTGCATGGAAAATTGCATGTGCTTCACATGCCTGGTGTATGCCAGGCAACAAAGGAACAATATCATACTCACCAGCTTCAGGCTGCCATCCCATATGCAGACCAGAGGGTCCTAGGTGGTTGTGAGAGTGGGTTATTGTCAGCAGATACACATCTGGCCTTGGTACAGGACGGATACAGCATGACTGCACATCTACAGTATTAACTGCAATAATACACAATGTCCTGTCCTCACCATAGATGTGCACCTCTCTGCATTAGAAAACCTCATCCACAACTGCAGATGGACCTGACACATGCATGTAGATACAATACAGATATATGTATCTCTGATACCTTAGTGTACTAATCCCCACTGGGCCCTTACCTGCATGCTCCTCATCCAGTGTGTGTGTGTGTGTGTGTGTGTGTGTGTGTGTGTGTGTGTGTGTGTGTGTGTGTGTGTAACCCACCTCCACAATGATTCCCTCAGCGTCATGGCTTGTGCAATCAGTGTGGTGAGGAGCTCCTCAGTTGGTGTCATTGGGGGTTGGATGTCTGGGCCCCCACCTGCGGCTAGCCTGTCCCTCGCTACAGCAACAGCCCATTAACAGACATGGCATTTGAGGTCAAGTGGCCTGATGCTGCACACGCTCATAAGTTCTGCTGTGCAGTCCAGCATCATTTACCCTGTGGACCACAATGTTCCACAGGGCAGTCCTCTCCCACACATCTTCTGCTCTCGGTCCAAATGACAGAGCATAATGTCCAATCATATATTGGGTGATGATGTCTGTTTCCCCAACAGAGAATGCTGGTAGGTGAATACTCTGCATGTTACCTGGAAGACATAAACAGGAAAAAGGTCACATGACCTGATACGGTTGTCAAAATGCACATCAACAGTGGATATTACTTGCAAATAATCCAGACTACATCAAAACCCTCCAAGCAATCATGGCTATAGCAGCTTGCATTACACGCCTATCCCTGAGCTATCTTATTTCCCCCAATGTTGGACACTTGATTGCATTCTATCCTCCATTCATTTCTGTGTAGAGGGTTGACAGTGGGCATCTTCCATGTGGATGGTGTGTGGATGGTGGCAGGTCTGTGTTTGACTGTGGTGTGTGATGGAGCTCTGAGCACATGCCTGAGTTCATGTAGGAGTTAGACACTGATGTTGTTATGCCCCATGGAGATATGCCATCAGTAGGCAATATGTACATGATCACCATGGATGAGGGGAGGAGTGTGGTTGATGTGCATATCTCCCTGCACAACTAGGTCGGACAGGGTGGTGATGTTTCCAGCTAACCTGTGTGATGCAGGTTGCCAATATCCACAGCATGTGTGTATGAGGTGTTCTTTACTCCCAGTGCAGGGTGAATTGTGTTGTTTCATCTGAGACTTCATATGTGAGACACGGTTGCAATTGTCCTTGGTGGTGTGGATATGTCTGTTTCATAGTCATAGTCAGCCTTAGAGGAAATCACCTGTGAACTTACATGCTTGCTCAGATATAAGTGGACTTGCTTCAAAGTTTTTGCCTGCACCTATCTGTCCCTGTACAGCCAGTGTAGCAACCTATTATGTGGTTTGTGTATTGCTGCTGTCCATCAAAGGGGATTATTCTACCTTGGTGGAGGCTGGATATGCAGGTCAGGTACTGCTGTGTCCATATAGCTACAGTGATATAAAGGGTATACACCCCTGATACACTGCCTGGTATTTGCGCAATTGGAACATGACACCGCAATAACTCATATCATAACACTTCCCACCTGTAGTGTGACATATATACAATCGGGTCTGTGAAAACATATGTAAATAATGCTCAGTACAATAAGTCAGTTGAATGAATGTGTGTTTCATTAAATTGATATGTTGTGTACGCACCTCTAGAGATGGTTACAGCATTCATCCATCTTGGTCAGAACTCTAACATCATGGCACATTTTCACATGTCAATAGTTGGCCACCTTCCTAGAAACACCTTTGATTGTATTTAAATGGAATTGTATATGTTATCGTCACATATAGATGAAAAACATTATGAAATGATCTTCTGTGGTCTGATTGTCATAGAGCACACATACCTGGCAGTCTAACAGGGGTGTGTACACTTGTGATATCCACTGTATATAGGTGTGAATATAGCTGGTAGTGGCATGCATGGACAGAAGGTCATACAGGTGGACACTTCTCTGAGTAATAGCTGAATTTCATGCCTACTCTAGTACCCATATCAGTGTTAGGGCACTGCAACAACCAGTAGCTGTACACATTTCTGCCTGTTGTATGCACTGACACTATTACAAACATGTGCAACATACACAACCTACGTACCTGAATGCTTGAAACCCATGTGATTTACTTTTGTGCCTTCCAGCTGAACATAAGCATATATACATGTGATCAGTGGATACCTGGTAAACATTTCTGTTGTATGTTAGTATGGCACACTGTAGATTCAGTCTTGCCACTCAATCATACTTCTCAGCTTGTTACAGCAGTATGTCTGGAAAATGGCACACATAAATGGGTGTCAAAGGTGACATCAGTATTAATACTGTATTAATATAGCTGCACCATACATTAGTACATTGATTGCACAATAGGGTTTGACATCACTGTGATAACCTGAAAGATGTCCAACAGTCATAGGTAGGCTATTATGTTACAATGTTATTGCTCACAGACCTGCCAATAGTTTGGCTGACATAACACAGGAATATGTGTATGTGACTACAGATATCAGTCACAAATGTGCTTATTGTCCAGCAGAACACTGTACAATTGAATGTTATTAATTCAATATATCATATGCAGTTCAACACACATGTCTGCAACAGTAATTTACTATGCACATGCCCTCTATAGGTGTCTTAGCTTTACAAGGCAAGCATGTGTCATACGTATAAGCACAGGTAACATGGATATGCTAAATATCACATTAACTTGCCTACCAGTGGCACAGTCACAACTGTTTGACAGACACCCCTGCATTTGTCCTATATGAGCTCTCCTTTCCTAGGGTGAGTCAGGCTCCAGAGCTGTGATCTCACCTCACAACTTGTCAGAGCATCACATCTGGACAATGCCTAAAATGATGGAGGGATAAGTAGGGACAGACTTTAAATATTCCTGTTACAAACATAAGAAGTTTGTGGAATGATACATTTAACATTGTGATGAATATTCTTAAGGATATGGAGTCTTAAACTCAAGTGTTTGACATTACCTGATGACTTCAATCCTATTTGCCAGAAAATCTCAGGAGGAACAGACAAAAACACATGATGGTAAAATGTGGACATTCTGTCAATATCTGTACAGTGGAAAGGTATGTCTGTGATATCTCCCACTGCAGAGAGAGGCAGATATTATGGCCATAGCAGCTGTTTAGAAGGACATTAGTACAGCATGTCCTGTTGGGACATATATTCCTCCAAATCATATTTCCCATTATTACAGACCCGGTACTACATTCAATTACTTGCTTACATGTTCCACTTACCATTTTTCTTTCTTCTCTTTTACACTTTATGTTTCATTTGTTATTTCTCTCTCTCTCTCTCTCTCTCTCTCTCTCTCTCTCTCTCTCTCTCTCTGTGCATTACAGGGATAGAGCTGGTTTGAGTAGGTGGCAGCATGGCTTTTGCAGGTGATGCTCATGACCAGGTGATGGCCTGTGCACCTATCGGGGTTCCCCACTTGCTAATTGAATGCAGAGCAGCTGTGTAGTTCTTCCAATAGTCAATGTCATGGCAACACAGTCCTATAAATGAGTACTTCATGTGGACATTGGCCCTTTCCCTTAATTGTGAGGAAGACATTCTGGGGTTGTGTGAGCTACTACCTCTTACAATAAGACTTGTGGAGACAATCCAACTAAATGGTGAAAGTTCAAGACTTAGGGGCAGAATGTGAGTATTGCTGTTATATGTTTGGAGTACTGCTAGTTTAACAGGGTTTGTCTGCACCTGCTATTTCTGCATGGGTTTCAGTCTGACAAAGTTTTGTCTCTGCATAGATCTCAACTGTAGGGCCATCCACATAATAACCACAGGTTAGCCTGTTATGTATGGGTTGTTTCCCAGACAGGTGTTGTCCTTGGCAAATCAGTAGCATACTCTGGTGATTGCATTATGTAGATGGTAACATCCATTTGTTTTTCTGACTTTATATCCCTCAGAAAAAATATGTTACAACAAACCCTGTAACACCAGCAACTTTCTCAGTGTATAACAACAATATTTCATGTACGGCCGTGTATTTGGGCTTCTGTCCACCAATTATGTCAGGCTTTGTCCAGATGTTATACAGTAGTAGGTGAATATGTATACTAGTCTATCATTATTTAGTGCTGTAAATCCTGCTGAGGGGAATGGCTGGGAAACATGTTGAAGTCTGTACATTCAAGATGTTGGTGTATAGAGAATGCTCTTAGATGGCCTTGTAACAGATTTTATGTGAGGGGCAGTAACACATGTTTTAAAACTAGGCTGTTAGAACATGTCAGATGTATTACTGATAAGAAATAGGTCAGTTCTATGGCTGTACATTTGAATGTCTCACCATAGGGACAGTAGTGGGTCTCAAGGTACTGTTTCTGAAAACTTCTGTTCCTCAGTGTGATGAAACATTCATAAAAGGACAATTATTATGTAGAGTCTCAATGTATTAATATTAATTGTGATACTTTATCCCCTAGGGGGTTAAATGACGAGTGTAATTGGAGGCTGTGTATTCAATTATGTAATTAGGTGTTAATTGCTTCTTGTGATTAAGGTATGTATTTCTGGTGATGTTTACTCTTTGAAGGCTTTGGCCAAAACATCAGAGTATAATAAACATGTGTGAATTACTGGCTGGTTGTATTTTTCTTTGCTATGTTCAGACATTTTATTTGTTTTGCTAAGAGGTTGTTGTATATCTGGCAATTGTGAATGGCTTATCATGATTTTATAGCAGTGTTCTTTTCACTTATTCATTTGGACTGTGGGGGGGGGGGGCAGATGTGAGTGTCGTGGCTGCTTTTGTATCCAACTGTGCATGCTGCCCCAGTTGTGGGTGGTCTATCAGCAGCATATATTTGTGTGGGCATTTTGGGACATGTATGTAAATACATATATATTATATATGGTTAAGGCAGTTTTGAGCAGCTTTGAGCGTGTTTGCGTAGGTTTGAGTGACAGTAAGCGGTACTAACGTGCTGTTAAATGAATAGGCATTTACACCATGTAGGCGTCACTTACCAATGCACAAAGCTGCTTAGCATTTACATTTAAGCAATGTTGAAACCTGCTAAGCATAACTTAGCCCTGGTAACCAGTGATCATATTAAAGTCTGATAAAATAGCAGGGTAATGACATCTTTAATAAGTGTATTTAATTTCCTGTAAATACCATGCTTCTATCTGCTGTCATTACAGTAGCAAGAGGTGTATACTGTATGGGACACCTGGGTATACATGGGTAGTACCATAATCTTTTCTCTTCAGATTTGTTTAATACATGGGTAGTATTCTGGGTTATATGCAGTCACACTTGCATGTTACACCAGCTAGAGTGCACTGGTTGACAGAAATAGTTTAACATGTATTGTATCATTATGTTAGTACTTTTAACAGTGCTTTTTCAAGTAAGAATAGATTGCAGATTGTAGAACTGGAACCATACTCCCTTGCAAGCAAAGCTGGACTCTGAGTATTGAGTATTGTATTTTTGGTGTTTGAGCTCTATGTTTGTATGTATCTCCTACGTAGACGTGTCCAACCTGTGGCCTGCAGGCCGCATGCGGCCCTCAGAGCTCTTCCATGCGGCCCTCAACCTCTAACTGCAACATCAATGTACGCATGCCCCAAAACACTTTTTTTGTTTTGTGTTTTTTGCTCCCGTGACCTGTAACACTAATGTCCTTGTGCGCATGGCCAAAGCACCCTTCTAGTTTTGTTTTTGAGCCAAAACAATCAGTGTGTGTGTGTGTGTGTGTGTGTGTGTTCTCGCTGAAGAGGGACTCATGTATGGGTTTGCCGCTGTTGCCTTTGAAAGGGACAGCAATTACCTATGTTAATAGGTAAGTACGGAGTGACTGAGTGCATGCATGAAAGCAGAATTGTGTGCGTGAAAGTAGAAGAAGAATGTATGTGTGTATGTGTGTACCTGTGTGCATGACAGAGAGAGACGCATGCACAAAGAGGCTAACAATGATTAGTCTACCTACTGAACACAAACAAGTTAGCTCACAAATATATCATACTTTAAGAGTACACTTTCATTAAATTGCGGCTTTCCTGACAGGGAGAGCGTTGTATTGAACATGAACTCATACCTCTTAACTGTATGGATTTTCAAAGAATGTCTGGATTTTTGCCTCATCTTCCAATTTGTGTCTTTTGCTTAGGAAATAAAAGTAGTCATCCAAGGTAATGCAGTTCCAGGTAGTAAAAATGAGACAGAAGCCTAGGGTTAATGGGTCAGTAGTGGACTGAATATGTGGGACTGTAGCATATAAAGTTGTATTGTTTTTTCAGACAAACAAAAAAGCACTGTTTTTTCATTGGTGGGTTCTAAGCAGTGGTAGATTGGACAACAATAAGCATAGCTTTGGCGGATCATCAATACTGGTAATTCAAGTGGGCACAATGTCATTTTTTAAATGTTGGGGATTTTAGTGTGTATGTGTGTGCTTATGTGTTGGGAGTGCTGCAACAGTAGATGATTATTAAAGACAGAGACTTATGGACTGTGGAGAATATGTTTCTTTGTTTCAAAACCTAATACTTGAGTACGCATGCCAGAAGTAGATTTTTTAAGACATAGCTTCTTGCCATTTACAGTGGATGGATATTTACATTTAATGGACAATGTATTAGCGTGGGTCTGTAGGGTTCTGAAGGATGCCAAATGTACCACTGCCAATGTCTTGTAAAGTGACCTGGAAATGGATATTGGGATGTTACTGAAAAAATAAAGTAAGTGGGCTTAGAAATATAGTTTAATTAAACAAAGTGTACTTTCAATTTACAGGCCATAATTTAATTTATTTCAGGTAGTCCAGATACTGGTAGATTGTATACCATTAGACTTAATTAGGGAGAGCTGTCATTCTGGGGAAACAAGCAGCCCTAGTTTCAGTGAACGCGCTGTGGTTGCTTGCAGGTAGGAAGTTGCAGGATGTTGATGCAATGTGTTTTGTTTATTATTTTTAATGCATTGGTCATTTCAAAGCATGGTTTTCTTTGATGCAAAATAAGGTAGGACTGAATGAGCCATATAATGTTTAACTGATAATGGGATAGAAAGATTATAAGTGATGTATAATGTTTGCAGCTACAGTTGTTTCAATGGTGTCTGTGATGCATAACTATTTTTGGGCCTGTGTCCTCCTTTTATGTTTCGCTTTGTCCAGATTTCTTGCTCTAAAGTTGAGAGGTATTTTTCCATACTAAATCAGAAGTTGTATTTACCTTGGAAGACTTTTCGGCATAATTATGAAAAACAGAGCCTTTTTAATATCTCTGCTTATTTTCAATATAGACTGCCATGTAACCTTGCAAATAACCTTCTTATTAAGCTACTTTACTTCTTTTGGAATTGACAGGTATGATTCATCTGTTCGGACATAAGTATAGAGTGCTAATGTGACTTTGATTTCTTGCAGCAGTCTGTGGTTTACATAATCACAATAACTTTTCTGTGTTTCTGGGTGTGTAATCAATTTAACAGTTTTAAAGATGTTTTCCAAAAACAAATAAATATGTAATAAATAAATAATCCTCTCTACACTTTGAGCTATTGACAAAGTCTGGAAATTTGTTTTTTTCAAAAGCGAAGGTCAGCATTACGGCTTAGTAAACTGTCAGTCTGTAAGTAACTTCTGCACAAATTAAAATGTCTGAATGTCAAATGGCATTAGATTGGAGGGAAGTTTATTTTTATTTATTTTATTTTATTTTACATTTGTTTACCGGAAAAGTCCGAATGGACACAGGTCCATTTGCAGCGGAGGCCCGTGGAGAAAAGCTCCAAAAATAACACAAAACAATATAATACAATACATGAGAGAGAGAGAGAGACAGCAAATTATGGATGTAGTACTCATACAATATGGCAGAGATTACATCTCATAACAGAGAGAATCATTGAGGTACAGAATAAACTTAAAAACATTTTTTTTACAGTTATTATTACAGCAAGGCAAATATCAATGAGTAAAGTTTTTAGGAGAAAGCTGTTTGTACAGAGCTGAAGCTCTGAAACAATCTTTTGGTATGGATTAACCTGGGGATTGACACAAGTTATATGTTTACACCAGCATGTAGCATTATAGTTTATGGTTTTCTTATTGATTTACTTTTTGCCGAGCAGTTGTTTGTTGATCTATTGATGGTCCTTTTGGTGGTGGGAAATTACATGGATAAATCCCTCTATTCTGATTTTTTTTTTCAGATATTTTGACTTCCAGACAATTTAATTCAGTGAGTGGGTGTCATGTGATTACTAAGGTTGCCTATTTTACAAGTAGGGGCTTTTTTGTGTGTATGTGTGTGTGTGTGTGTGTGTGTGTGTGTGTGTGTGTAAGAGAGAGAGAGATTTAATATGTATACTGAATATAATTTTGCAAATGGAATTCTTAGTTAAACATGCCCCTCTTCTTGGGCAACTAGACTTGAGTAACCAATATTAGATCTTAGCCATCCAGCTGGGAAAGGTTAGTATGTGGATTTTCCATCTGGTTTGACGAAGACTATGCTACTTACCCAAGGACTGCATTTATGGCTATCCATCCGGCCATTGTGTTGCTGAACTACATTGTTTGATAATGACAGCAGCTTTTTACAGAAGTTGAAGGTTTTTGTGTCAAGAACCTGTCCATAAAAAGTGGCTTGTTTATGTTGCAGTGAAGGCTGTGGTCTTTGTAGTGAGTGTTTTAAGTATAACCAGTATTTCTGAGGTAGAGGAAGTCTCTTAAGGCAGGATCTTTCTTAGCCTGGAAAGCAAGCCAATGATGAAATTTATAGGGGCCAGTGAGAGACAGAGGAAAGCAAGCAGCTTTTTAGTCTGTTTGGATAACTAAGTGAACTTAGTCCTTTGACCTTTTTTGTCAGAAATGGTTGTAGTCTTTCTTTTGGCAGGGAGTTTTGCTGAGGCATATGCCAAAAGGGGCATTGCACTCAATAATGGCTCTTATAAATGAAGAATACAGGGATGTTATGACCTCCTTGTCCCTAGATGAGATACCCTTACTAATGAAGTGGGCCATGTAAAAAGCTTTCCTTACAACGGAGACAACTCAAAAGTCAGGTTTCTAACAACCTGGGTGCCCAAGTACCATACAACTTATTGCATGCTTACAACATTGTTATTAATGTAATAATTTGTGGGGACATCACTCTCCTCAAAGGGGATGATGATGCATTTTTTGGCATTTAGCTTGAGGCCATATTTCTGGCACCAGTTATTTGTTTGGGTGAGACCCTCTTGCAGCTTATTCAGAATTGTTGTATTAAGTCAGTAATGTGAATTTTTTACTTTATTGCAAATTTGTTGGGTTATTTTTGTGGATTATAGTATTGTAGGACTGCTGATGTTGACATTTTACGTAGTTGGACCACTGGAATGGTTTTCCCAGTGAGAAATGCTAGTGCTGTAGTGAATATCTGTTTATTTGTAAAAAAAAAAATATATATATATATATATATATATATATATATATATATATATATATATATATATATATATATTAACTAAGATGCTAGAGTTAACTGTTAGATTAGAGAATTAGAATTAGAATGAGAATTAGAATTTTAAGGCAAATATTAGGTATTTATTACATTTATTCATTGTTTAAATGCACCTACATTAAAGCCAGGAGGTCGACTGTGGTCTTCCGGAGCAACGAAAGCGTTAACTATATGATATATTTTATATGTGGCCCCAAGACCATTTCTGTTCACTCAATGCGGCCCCAGCAAGCCAAAAGGTTGGACACCCCTAGTGGATATTGATCTGATATGTTGATATTAACTGTAGACTACTATGTTTTTTGGACGTGTCATTGAGGACTGCTGTCATGTAGTAATGGCATACCATTCAGTTTCAGATGTGTATCTTTCAAAACTTTTCTCCTAATGAATAACCTGTTGGCTATCTACTTTTTGTCTGTCCTCTCTACAGATGTGCAGATGTCAGGTATTGCTACGGGCATACCACTATGTAGGTGCCCACACTGTATTATGCTGTGGACAGCAT
>NC_056745.1:748275336-748332836 GCF_019279795.1 Protopterus annectens
GTTTAAAAGCATTTATAGCATTTACTGTCTGTTTTTCCTCTGTTTTCTGCAAAAAAGAAAAAAAAAAATCTTGTTTTCCCGCCTTACTGAACTAGAATAGTCCAGTCTTCAGAGTTTGCTGATCTCTGGGCTTTGGCTTGGTTCCTGTGCTATTCCGTATCCTTATTTGGATAAAGGGAAGCTTCTTTGTTCAACAGTGGGAGTGGGGAGCACTGAGCAGCCTATTTGTCCCTAGAGCAGTGGTTCCAGCCAGAAACTTGTAGTCTATTGGCCATTTTGGGTCAATTCCTAGCTCTTTTCAACCCCCTGCTATAAAGCCCGCTTTAGCGCGCTTTTGCATGATTTAGCGCGGAGTTGCCCATAGAGCACCATCGGGCAGCGCTGGTTAAACAAGGTTAAACTATTTCTGGCTCCGTAAAGTCTGCTCTTCAATTTTTCCCTTAGAACTTCTCTACTTGCAATCTAAACAGTCTATTCTCTATCTCAAAAGCTCAGCACTTGTTCCTAAAGCATTTTTATATAGGTAAAGTACTTATATACTAAACAAAGTACTATATTAGCCTAGAATCCCCTTGAGTACCCATTTCCCTATAGGTCCCTTCTGACTCAGTTACACAGCAAACTTTTTCACTTTTTCTAGCATGTCGAAGGGTCAGTTGCTAGCGTCCTCTCCTGTTCAGCTGGTGAATCTGGGCATCTTGAGGCAATGTTACAATTGCCTCATGTACACAGACAACCCACTCCTTCTCCCACAAAACACAAATACATGTGAGAGATGCAACTATAAAGCCAAACTGGAGGCTGAGCTCTCTCAACTCAGGACTGGCAAGACCAGACAGGAGGAGAAGGAAACCACACACACCACAAACCCAGTTTAACATAGAACTATCACAACTGCAAAACAAACACATAAACACACAAAGACATACTCGGAGGCACTGATCAAAAATCTACCAAAACTACAGAGGCCTCCAAAGCAGACACCCAAGCAACTGCCACCTCAAGACATAAGACATGCAACACATAGTTCTCAAAGTCAGTGTGCTAAACAGTCACAGCCCTTAAGGCCAAACACAATGCCAGACACACTTGTTATAGGTGACTCCATAGTCAGACACACTGATGTCCCACTCACCAGACTGAACAAGGAAAAGATCACAGTAAGCTGCCTGTCGGGCGCTAGAATCCGCCACATAGCACAAGCACTCAGGTCACTCCACAGCAAGTACAAGTATGACTCAGTCATTGTCCATGCTGGTGTGAACGACCTGAGATGTACCTCCCTGGACTACATGAAAAGAGACATAGAGGAGCTCTCAGATTATGTAGCCCAGGCTGGTTTGACCCTGACCCTGAGCAGTATCCTACCCTCACCAAGAATGATGCCACAATACAGAGACAAAATGATCAGCTTTAATAATTGGCTTAATTACTGGTGTCATTCTAAGGGGATCCAATGTCTGTCTGCCTGGGATGACATGCTTGACAAGCCACGCTGCTTCGCAAGGGACGGCTTGCACCTGTCACCCCTGGGCTTCCGGATATTGGCAAAGGCTCTTGCCACCCCCATAATGCCTTTTTTAGGCAAGGCTCAAATGATAAACCTACCGCCCTAGAAAACAAAAATGGAAAAAAACTAAGGGTAATACTGCTCAATGCCAGAAGTCTAAACCTCAAGATGCACACCCTCGAAGCCCTCCTCAGTATGGAGAACATCGATGTCTGTGCTATGACTGAAACCTGGTTCAAGGCTCCTGAGAGCACCCCAGCACTATCAGGTTATACCTCATATCATGCGTTCCGGCCCCAAAATCCAGACTGAACCACAAAAGGAGGGGGAGTATCCATATTCATAAAGGATACCCACACCTCCAGGTTAGTGGCAACGCACGAAGCATCGGAGACCATCCAGGTGCAATTAACCATAGGTAAAACTGCCCTACAGTTTGTAGCATGCTACAGACCACCCTCTCAAACTCAGGAAACCCACACAGCCTTCCTGAAGACACTGGAGAGTATGAATGTCTCTCCAAACACCATCATATTGGGTGACTTCAACTACCCAAACATAGACTGGGAACATTACTCAAGCCCCAACACCCTAGCCCAAAGGTTCCTGGAGTTCATAAACTCAAATGGTATGGAACAACTAGTCACCATTCCCACAAGAGGAGAAAATATACTAGACCTGATCATCACAAACATGGCGACAAAATGCTCCACACCGGAAGTATATCCCTCATTGGTGAGATCAGACCATAAATTAATCTTACTGGAGATCCACATCCCGCCCCCAACCCCAGCAAAAAAGACCACAGTGAAGAACTTCTCAAAAGCAAACTTCACACTTCTTAAGACTGGAGTGGTATCCTTCAAGGCCCCCGAGCCAGTGGAAACCACAACCCACGCTGCTGAAACCCTTACAAATGCCTTCTATGAGCACCTCCAGGAATGTATGGATCAAGCAATCCCTAATAAAATCAAGACCCTTTCCACCAAAGGCAGGCGCCCAGTCTGGTGGACCCCAGCCATAAACAAACTCTACAACAAGAGGAGAAAGCTACTACATGACAGAGCAAAATCCCTAAAAGGAAGGCATCTCTGATCAATACTAGCAAAAAACTACGATCACTCTTAAAATCATCCAAGGCCAACTTTGAGAGAAAAATCGCTAAAGACACAAAAGACAATCATAAGGCCTTCTTTAGCTATGTTAGAAACCTGGGTGGAAACTCCCAGATATGCTCAGAATTAGTCCAAAATGATACAAAAATCACTGAACCCACAGACATTGCCAACATACTGGCAGACAGGTTTAGTGCAAATTTTTCCCCTCCCTCCCCCCCAAAAGGAGAAATATCTATCCCACCAGAGTCTAGCCTCCCAAACATCTCAGATGCCCAGGTGAGAGCTGCTCTCTCTAAAGCAAAAAACACAGCATCAATGGGACCGGACAGTGTCCCCAGCTATGTGCTACACGAACTCAATGAGGAACTAAACCCACACATAAGGCTGCTGTTTAATCTTAGCCTTACTACAGGATACATACCCAAACAATGGCGTACGGCAACTGTGGTCCCACTCCACAAAGGCGGTGCTTCTACGGACCCTGGAAATTACCGCCCCATGAGCTTGATGAGCCTTGTCTGCAAAGCTATGGAGAGGATCATAATGGAACTCATAAATAAAGACATTGGAGACCTACAGACACTGGATCCTACCCAATTTGGCTTTGTCAAGGGCAGATCCTGCCTCTTGAACTTGGTCGACTTTTTCGAAACAGTCACTAAGGCCATTGATGAGGGTAAGGCAGTTCACACAGCCTACCTTGACCTAGCAAAAGCGTTCGACACAATACCCCACTCGGGTATCATAGAAAAGCTCACCAGCTTAGATGTAAACCCATATGTCACAAGATGGGCTGCAAACTGGCTCAAGGACAGAACCCACAGGGTTAGAGTTGCTGGTGCCATGTCAGACTCTAAGCCGGTCATGAGTGGTGTCCCACAGGGCTCAGTCCTGGGCCCCCTCTTGTTCGGCATTTATTTTTCTGAAGTGCAGGCAAACATAGAGGGATTGTGGCTGACAAAATTTGCAGATGACTGCAAACTGGGCACCATAATTGACACTCCATCAGACACAGACATCCTCCAGAGAGGTCTCATAGAAATGGATAACTGGTGCCAGAGCCATGGCCTTAAGCTAAATGCCAATAAATGTATAGTCATACCCTATGGGAAAAACAAGTTAACCCCTAATTACCACATAGGTGGTAATCCATTAAACACGGAAGAAGTTATCAGGGACCTGGGGACCCAAGTTGACAGTAACCTCTCTTTTGACACTCACATTGCCAAAGTGGTTAGGAAGACCTTCTACATTGCCCACCTGATCATGAAGGGATTCACATCCAGATCAGGAGAGGTCATTGTACCCCTGTACTCTTCACTTATCAGACCAATGATTGAGTACAACGCCCCATTTGGAATGTACCTTACCCGACACCTGCAGCAGTTGGAAAGACCCCAAAGTTCCTCACCAAAAGGATAAAAGGGCTCAAACATATGTCATGCTGCCCGACTGAAGAAACTCCAGCTCTATTCAGTCGCATACCGTCTGCTCAGAGGTGATCTGTGCCTGACATACAAGGCCATGTCCAACCCGAATTAATGGACATGCTCCACCTCAAAAAATCCAAATCCACCAGAGCCATGAGAGCAAGAGACTTAAACCTCAACATGGATATAAATAGGACATGCTGGAGGGACAGATTCATCACCCAGAGACTCCCTACACTATGGAACAGAATCCCAGTCCATGTGAGGCAGAGCCCCTCACTGACTCTGTTCAAGAGAAATCTTGACGAGTGGATGGGAGATCATAGGTTTACCCCGGGAATCATCTCTGTGTCACTGCTGGACAGAGGCACAGCAAACTAATGGGTATAGTATTCTCATCCTAAGGGGTGGTGAAAGCCACACACACTCTGCCTAGGCTTATAAATGCCCTAGGGCAGATAGCCTAGTATGAACCTATGAACCTATGAACCTATATACAGTTTCCCTACTGTTAAATGATTCTGCTGCATGATATGCTTGAAAAAAACATTAGACTTATCCTCAACTCAGATGGCTTAGTGGTAAATTGCTGTGGCTATGGTGTAATTATTTTGTTGCTGGGCAGAACATGGGCTGTTGGATACAGAGTGATTAAGACAATTTTAAGCAGTTGTAAGCGTGTTTGCGTGATTTGTCGAGGCAGTAAGCAATGCTAACTTCTGGTTAAATATGCTTACTGACAGTTAGCCTTAAAAGTGCTTAATCTGTGTAGGCACTGCTTAGCTCCAGGCAAACAGGCTTACTACTGCTTATTACTGCTTACTACTGCTTACCCCCGCACTATTTTTTTTACAAGAAAAGAAAAAAAGGGTAATAAGAAAGCAGTGAAAAAAGGGGCAGAAAGAGGGAAAGACAATAAGGAAAGTAGCTAGGGATGTGCAGGACAGGTGTAGGGAAGGTCCATAGCTGTCTATTTCTTCTACAGCAATAGCTGTCCATATCTACTGAATTTGGAGGTATATTTGGACATTCAAACTCCTGAGGGAGTAATGAGGGCAATAATAATATGTTGTGAAGCCAATTAGACCAGTTTACATGTGTCCAGTTGACACGTGTGCAAAATGGACAGCTATGTATGGGGCAACATTTGTTTTGGGAGCAGATTGCCCTTTTTTGTTAAGGTAAGTGTGGGATGTTAGGGAAGGATAATAGGTATCTTTGGGGAGGTAGGTTGGGTAGGAAGACAGACAAGACAGACAAAACAGCATACAGGGGTGGTATATGACACGTGTGGGTTAAACACCTTGGACAGGGAGGGGTGTTTGGTAATTGGAAGCCCATGAGCCCCCAAATGGATACAGTAGGACTGAGGTCTCCACTCATGGGCAGTTACCACTGCACCTTCATGGCCCCAAAGTTGGCTGTGCTGGAAGCTGAACAGGAGGGGCAGGCTGACCCTCTAAATGCATTATGTGGCCCACAAGTTGGCATAGCAGATCTCCAATTTCCTTGTGGAGCTCGCTACACACTAGATCCTGGACCTGGTTTTGGGTGACAGGATCCTGTCCATGCCCGCACCCGGGGGGGCTGAGCCCTATTCCCTGAGGCAGTTCCACCCAAAGGTGGTGCAGGACCATCATGACATTTCAGCTGAGCTAAGCATGCTGGGGCCTGGTGCCACTGCCAGATGAGGAGGGAGAGGCGGATACGCTGGTATCAGCCTTCCCTGACATGCTATGTTGTTGCAGTTTTAGAACATATGTTGGTTAACCATTACTAACCAACATATGTTGGTTAGTAATGGTTAACACATTCCAGGATTAGTTATAACAGCATGCATGAGTATTCCCATTAACCCAATATAAAACATTTGGAACATTTGCATATCAAACAGAACACGTGCATATATGGAACCACAGAGTGCATTATACTAGTATGCAGGTTACATTGATAGCAACATGCCAACAATGATGGTATTTGAACAGGTAACATTAATTGGAATAAATTTCAACATTTTAATAACAACAGGACACATGTCCCAACAGTAGTTTTGGTGTTAAACATACCCATTCATTTATGTGTTTAGATTATTGGTGAAGATAAGTTGGGGGAGAGAGAGAGAGAGAGAGATGTCAGCTAACAGATGTAGATTATTGCAGTGGTCACAGCTTTAATGATCATTACTCTACAGGTATTATTAGAACAACTATAGTGTTGGGTTGGACAGTGGTATGTTTGTACACAGTATAATTACAGCCTTCATATAGCTGCATTGAACTTTTTCTTACATGGTAGACCTGTGGAGGGAATGTTTTTAATACGACATGACTGTTTCTACCCATATTCCCATAGTCAGAGTTACATATGCACACTCATACTGTGTGTGTACTACTGACACACTCTGCCTTGATTTCTATCAGTCACCCTGGTTGTTTTGAGCAGGGACCTGTAGCTGTGACAGCATGACACTTTAAAATATTTCTTGGGGGTGACCACTTGGTGTATGTACTTATCTTGCTGTCATTTGCAGCCTTGTGCTTGGACCATGGGTGTTGGACACAGTATAACTACAGCCTTCTAATAGCTACTTTATACCTTATCTTACCTGGGAGACCTGTGGAGGGAATGTTTGTTAATAGTACCTTACTATTTCTACACATTTCCACAAAATCCTAGTTGAAATTATGCATGCAGCTTACTACCACTCCCGGGATTCGAACTGTGACTGTTTCTGCTATAAATATGACAAGTGTATGTTTCATCACAGGGAGCTATTGTGAAACTACTGTCTTTTCCTTGAATGATTTCTTTCTCATTCTCTCTTTGTTGTACAATCTGTCTTTGTATTTACAACATTACATACCTGTTCACTTAGCACAGTGTGGAAAACAGTGGTTAACACAGCATTACTATTCACATATCAGATCTTGGTGCATGACATTTGCAATATCAGTCAATCTTGTGTGTTATACAGGCATTAATTTGCCATATGAGATGATTGTTTAATGCTTTCAGAGCTATAGTTGCTTTGCATAACCTGTACACATTTCAAATCATACCATACCAGAGTAAACACAACCAGTGCAGGGTTTAGATGTTTATTCGCAGGCAATTACATTTTATTAATATATGACCTATATGAGACTATTACTGTAATATTGTCTGCTTTATTCAGTTTAAACCATACACAGTTTTAATAATGCCAGGTGAAATTCTACTCTTTTATATTTATTTGGTATGTATAGTACAAGCTAGATTGTTACTTACCAGACTTGCGATGCAGCCTTTGCAACCTACTGGCATGGGCTTCCTGGTTCACAACCAGCTCAGCTGGAGCTGTAATGAGAATAGACAAACATTTATGCATACCTATCCATCACATACACAGGCTGGACTTTGGTAAACAGTTATTGCTATGAATACTTACACACTGCTGGGACATCACCCCTCTGTCTTTCTTCTTGGAACTACTGTTCAAAGAGCTCCCTCTTCCTCCATTTCAAGTTGGCATAGTAGTGCCGGACCTGCTTACCAGTCCGAGGAATACCAGTGGCAGTGGTGCGATTATGGGCGAGACTTTCCCAGGCTTCCACTCTGTATTGGGAACCCTGGTACTGGTCCTACAGAAGTCTCATGTCATATTTTTTACAAGGAGTCCTACCATGACCTTGGACTTCTCTATGCCCCAGCGCTGCGCCTGAAAGCATGTGCCCTCCTCCAACACCTGTCATACTGCCTACAGTGGGTAGCTATAACCAGTTTTGAGCTGTATTCCCACCTGCAGGGTTTAAATATGGCTGATTTCCCACCCATTGTCATGATTGCATGGTTTTGAATATGCTGAACTAAGCTAAGTTATGGGCAAACCTGCTTAGCTAAGGTTGGCAGTGCTTAAAGGGGCAGGTTCAGCACTGCTTACCAATGGGCAAATATACTTAGCTGGGCAACCTCAGTAGCATTCATATGTACACAATGCTTACACCCAGTCAGCAATGCTGTGCAATGCTTAGCATTGCTTATGTTTTATTTTATTAGATGACCACCTGTATGGGATTGATTCATCATTCATTACATATTATAAATCTGTATCCTTCCCCTGACATCCCCCAATGTGCTGTAATTACATTTATTCTTGTGTGACTATACTGTATGGGGCACTTGTGTTTATATGGGGGTTTCAATACTTTATTACACTGACTCCTCACATCTGGGCCTAATACACTACTCTGGTTGAGAAATATAAATTACTTCCTACATAAATATGCAAATTAAAATTGTAATGATTAGACATAAAAATGGAATGGCTTTGGTGAGGCTAATGACTACATCCATGGCATATGCTCTAACTGCTACATTATTGTACTACTGCTTATGTTGGATGTCTATTGCTATTTAACTCATCATGACATTTCAGCTGAGCTAAGCATAGCTAAGCAACGGGCACACCCATGCAGCTATGCTTAAGCTTTATTGCAGATGTGAAAAAAAATTATTTGTTGCATTTTTTACTTTGTACCCTTCAGAAAATTCATGGTAATGCTAAACCTGTTAGTCTATTATCTTTCTAGGTTTGTAGGGACAATTCTCCCTTATGGCTATGTCCAGTTTTCTTATTGTGATGAGTTGGGAGGTGTAACGAGCGATCTCGCTCTATTTAAATTGCTGCTCGGCAATTCGGGTGTGCAGGGGGCATGTATATTGTGAGATTACTGCTCTCAGATACACCCCCTGCACTCATACACAGAACCATGTCTGTATTACAGCATGGCAGCACGCCTTCATGAATATGCATGGCACGCTGCTGTGCTGCATGGGAAAGGTCCCTTCTGTGCAGGAATAAGCTATTCCTGCATGGACATTTACTGAATCTGTGGGCCTGACTTTTCATATAATCTGCTTGCAGTATGAAATAAATCAAATGTCTATATCAAAAGTTCCAGATTTCTGCCAAATTTCTTTTCAGTGAAGTAATTTTATGAAGTTGCAGTTGAGTCACACTTCTGCTAAGAATTATATTTCTTTAATTCAAAACACAGAACCTGCTGACGGCAAATATTTGGCTGTACTTCTGCAAATATATTTCTTCTGTTTTGCAGACATTCTACTACCTTTGATGCACACCATGCCAAAGGTTTAATAAATGTCCCACAAACTTGAGAAATTTGCCCTAACTTCCATGAGATCTATAGTCCATCTGAATTTTCCAGACATGCTAATTGCCATTGAAAGTTCTTCAATAATAAATACCTGTATAAAATATTCTGACAGAGCAAAAACATTTTTTGAGATTCTGAATAAATACCTATGTTTGATCTGAGAAATAAAAGTTAAGGCATGCATACTCAGAATGGTTACTTTGTAAGTTCCAATCAAATTATTAAAAAATGTAAAAGCATCAGCAGTTTCAATAGAGGATAAGGGTATGACATGTCAATGACGTGTTTCCTGTAGTCCAGGATTTGATTCTTCAGCCTCCATATGCATAAAATGTGACTCTGTGCTTGGCAGTTAAAAAGATAGAGATCAGGGGCAAATGAGAAATCAAGTTAGGTTCCTCAGTAATTTTCTAGAAACTGGCCATTTTTTTATTTACTTGTCTATTTATTTATTTATCCTTTTGCTGTCTGAATTAGTCCCACTAGGCTAGAAATCACTTTTCAGGGGAGACCCAAGGTGGTATTTATACTACCAGAGGAATTTGGCCAAGGTATTGGGGAACTTCCCCAACTCTTTGGAGATACTATATGGTGCTAGAGCGATCCTACAATAGCTAAGTAGAGGCCAATGCAATGGGAATCAGAATAATGGAGAATGAGAGAAAAACTATGGAGAGTTTGGAGGTAGGAAATGAGAACTGTGAGAAAAAATTGTTTGTTATGTAGTGTCAGAGTGAAAATAAAGATTTCTGTGTTCTGTATGATAGAAATGAGCAGAGTTTAGCTGCCTCGATGGACAATGATGTAAGTGAGTTCACTGGAGTGGTACAGATGACATAAATGGTGTCAGGAAAACTTATAGATGACATTCTGCTAAAAATAAAGAGATAATAACGTGAAAGTCAGAGATGAGAGAAACTTATGGAATGGAAGGGGGAGGTTGGAAGCTGTTTTGAAATGTAAAAGAAAACTTAGTGAACTACTTTACAAGTGTTATTTTTGTGTCTGGTAATAGAGGGATCTTAAGAAGTGTTAGCCAGCCTAAATCACATTTCATTTTAATTAATGATTGTGACAAGATGCAATATAACCAGTGTGGGGAGAAAGGACAATGAACAAGAAGGTGTGTGGCTGAATGCAGGTTGTTTGAAAAAGCAACACTTTTGGAAGGATTGTTAAGAGCAAAGTTAGTGAAGAAAACATACATGAAGTAGGACAACAAGAGGCTGAAGGAGATGATGAACTAGGTGAAGAAGAATGTGTAGGAGAAAAAAGTATGGATTGGAAGAGGATCAGTTTGCATTCAAGAAGAGCTGCCACAAGAAGGAATTGTTACTAATTTTTTTTTAAGTGCTAGCCAGTGAAAAATCTGATTCTGAGGCTTAAGGATTATTTATACATGAAGGGAAGAAAACCAGACCAGAAGGCAGGAACTGTGAATACTCCAGTGGGGTACTAAACAGGTAAAATCAATATGCTAATTCCATTTATCTATGAAAAACACACTTTATTTAATCAAAGCACAAATAAAATTCGCTCTTTCATTTCTACCATAAGAAACTTCTTCAGACAGTTTAAAATCTAGTTTAAAAGAAAGCAGTTCATGTTTAAATACCTTCAGTTAGTGAGGACTTCATACAGACAACACCTCCCATTGATTTCAGCCACTGAGAACAAATCTCTGCATGCATATTTATGAATATTTATAAATATTAATAAATATCCATAAATATTTATAAAACCTTTAAAACCCTAAAA
This sequence comes from Protopterus annectens, assembly GCF_019279795.1. Classification (NCBI taxonomy): domain Eukaryota; kingdom Metazoa; phylum Chordata; order Ceratodontiformes; family Protopteridae; genus Protopterus; species Protopterus annectens. The sequence continues at coordinate 748,286,309 of NC_056745.1, forward strand.
GTAACATTCCAACATATGTCAAAAATTAAATATGTAGCATATATGTTAAATATAAATACAGGTGTTTATTTTAAGACCTTATTCAAACTAACTCAGTTAAGTTTAATTTTACATGTTTTCATCTTCTTTCAGCTTTTCCCGGTTAGGGGTTGCCACAGCGGGTCACTTGTCCGCTCATGATTGGCAGTGGAGTTTTATGGTGTTGAGTTGTCAGCCCAAAGCACAACCTTCTACGGAAGGCACACATATGCATGCACTCATGCCTAGGGCCAATTTAGAGTATCCAGTCCATCTACAGCATGTCTTTGGGATGTGGGAGGAAATGGAGCACCCAGAGAAAACCCACGCGACCACAGGGAGGACATGCAGACTCCACACAGACGGCACCCCAGCCGAGGATTGAACCGGAGAACCTCTTGCTGTGAGGTGGCAATGCTAACCGTTGCACCACCACGGCTCCCCAATTTTACATGTTTCCATAAATATTAAAATAAATAAGGTCATCTTTCCAGTGCCTTCTACCTATGAATACTGTTGATAGAAATACATTCATAGAGACCTGGCCAAATGTTGTCCCTTAAGCATAGTTGCCAGGTCAATTCTTTCCTCTCTAGATGTAATGACCACACTCCACCTCTTTCACCATCCTGCAGTGAGTCCAGCACAAAGAACTTAAAGAAAATGCCCATGAAAAACCATACAGTGCTTAGCAAGGGCATTGGTACCATCATTTTTTCTGATTGCTCTAAGATGTTTGTAAATGCAATTTTTTAATTTCATCTCCATTTTACCAATATGGTACAACTTCCACTGCCAACTGTAAAAAATCCTTTTTGAAAAAACTATGCTTAAGGGACAACATTTGGCCAGGTCTCTATGAATACTTACATCACTTGTTTCATTACTATCAACTTCCACTGCCAACCTAAAACCCTTCCATCCCTTAAAGATGGGTTCAAAATGACCACTTTCTCTTTTATTAATAACTTCTAACATAATCTCATATACAAATGAGTATGGGTAACCTCGCTTCAAAAACATATATTTCAATGTCTCACATTTTTCTAAAAATAACTCAAATGTTGACACCATTCTTGCTGCCCTCATGAACTCCCCTTTAATGACTGCTTGCTTCTGCTTGAATGGGTGGGTGCTTGAAAACTGTAAAAAATCCTTTTTGAAAAATCTTTACTCAGGTGTATATCTAAGAAGGAGATTTCTTTCTCGTTCACATAGCGGAACATTTTCAAAAATTGCATGGTACTGTTCAAATAAATCAAAAACTCCTCAATCAATAATTTGGATCCCTTCCATAGAATATACAAGTCATCCAAAAATCGTGTATACAGTTGGCAGTATTGATAAAAGGCAGAATTAAAAACAAAAACAAACACTCTCATTGCAGCATAACAATGCTGGCATAAACTCCATCACATGCTGCACCCATAGTAACTTCTCTCTGCAAAAAAAACTCCTTCTCAAAAAAAAAAATACGGTTATTTTTTAAGACAGTTTCCAATAGATGTTCCAACAAATTAATTTCCATTTTCAGCACCCCCTTATGAACTAAATATTCACAAAAGCATTCCAAACCAATATTATGTGGAATTATTATTTAATTATTTGTACATAAACCCAGGGAAATATTGATTGAGAAAAGAACAAAAATAAGAAAATTAAAATGTTAAAATATTTCCCCTAAATTAAAAAAAGAAAAAGGCAACAATTTTAGAGTACTTTTCAGATAATATGAACAGTGTTAGTAACACTGTAAGGATAGTGATACTGGAATGGTGTGTTAAATGTGATGTGGGTGTTATTATATTAGGTTCATAGGTTCATAGGTTAGTACTAGGCTAACTGCTCTTGTGAGCCATTTTAAGCCTAGCCAGTTATCCCTGTGAGATTCAAACCCTGTATCATGTGTTTGTAAGGCAAACACCTTAACCATTAGGCCACCCTCCTGACAGGTAAAGAAAGACTGCAAACAGAAAAATTGTGGGGGTAGAAAATATAATTTGGGACTTAGGATATGAAAGTTGTTCTAGAGTGGCTAAATTACATAAAAAATGAAAAAAACTAAATGTAATGTTGGTAAGGATGGGAAGGTTAACAGTTGTGGATATCAGGTGCAGAGAACATGTTCATAGAATTAAAGCATTGTATGCATATATATCTAGCAAGGAAAGAGAGAATCTGTTTCATCCAGTAGTAGGCTATGTAGTAGTTAACATGAAAAGTATAATTGCAGAGAACTTTATTTATGATTTATGGGGAAACATGAAAAGAAATTGAAATATTTAAAAAATACAAGAGGTAAAGAATTTGGTAAATTGGATGCATGGAGCAAAGTTAATGAACTTATATAAGGAAGGTACTTGGATCTATAACTGATTATTTTACATTACTGGAAGGTTTGGGACTGGCAGATGATGATATAGTTGTGATGGGCTTTTCAGACCATTTTGTAATATGAATGGAGGTGATGGAAGAAATGGAGCATATTAAAATAGAAAAGGAAATAAAAATAAATGAAGAATTATGGGGTGAAATTGGATAGTCAGAAGTATTGCAGTTATGGAAGGATCATACAATCATGAAGAACTTCTGTAAAAACTAGAGTGAACGGTGAACTGAATTTAAAAAAAAAGTAGAAGAAGTGCTTTTTTTCCAGTGACATGTTGGTGTAAGAAAGGAAGTTTAAGTGAAGGATGTGAAAATGTATGGGAATGTTCTAGAGAATTTAGATAATAATATAATACAAAACAAGAGAGTATTTTGTTATGGAAGTATTATGTTTAGGCAGAGATATTATTTACAAGGAGATGGGAGGAGGTGTCTGCATATTTGAGTAAAATAGTAAAGGAAGATACTATAATGAGAGAAATAAAAAATGCAAAAGGAGAAGTAAAATGAAGACAAGAGCAAATCATAAGCATTGTATTAAAGCATATGAAAAATAAGAGAGAACAGAAAGCAAAGAAAGTTCTAGTATGAGTTAAAATAATTTGAAAAAGAAGCTAATATTAGTGAATTGGATGAAATACTTAGTAAATTTTGATTAAGTGTCAGGCACAGATAATATAGCTTTTGGAATACACAAGAAATTAATGAACTGGCAAAGAAGGTATTTTGTAAATATACTGAATGAATGATCAAATGAAAGTTTTGCTTACGAAGAGTTATGTAGTGATATTAAAATTTATATTGAAAAAAGATAAGAAGAATGAAACAAAAAAATGGAGATGCATCACACTAAATAACATGGATTATAACATTTTCATGGAAATAATACAGAAGAGAATCAAAGGAAGGATGAGGGGAATTATTGAGGAAAGTATATGCAGTATAAAAGGGAAGGAATGTCAAGAATTGATGAAATTGTGGATGATGTTAGTAAAATGGAGGATGGGAGGTGATATTAGCAAAGCATTTGACACCATAGGATATATTGTTTTGTGGGATGATAAGCAGATGTATGGAATAAGCATTTGACACCATAGGATATATTGTTTTGTGGGATGATAAGCAGATGTATGGAATAGGTAACAGAATTAGGAGAGTTGTATGTCAGTGTATCATAAAAACAGTGAAAGTGTTACTGAATTGGTGACTGAGTAAAGAAGTATGCATGAGGTGTGTTATTAGACAAGAAAGTCGTATGAGTAGAATATTATTTATATTGGTGATGAATGTGATAGTGAGTGAAGTTGCTTATAAAATGAAAGATGAAGATATGGGATGCAAAAGGAGGTGCTGATACCACTAGTTTTGACATGCACAGAAAATATAGTTGGAGTTGCTAAAAACAAAATGTGGATGAGGGAAGTCTTGATTTGTTTGAATGAATGTTTAAAGGAAATGAGAATCACCTTGAATAAAGATGAAAGTAAGGGTTTGAATGATGTGGTGAAACTTGAGGTGTGTATTTTTTAATTAATGAAGCATCTTTGCCAGGAATACAATTTGGAAAAAGTGATGTAGTTATGACGTAATGGGAAGAGTTGATAAAAAAATGAAACAAATATCTTCGGTGGATGGGGTACAGATTAACATTCAGGAAAAAAGTTTATCTTATGAATTTGGAATTAATTGGAAAAATTTAGTATATGTTGGACATTTATATGACCCCAATGAAATATGGAAAGTAAATTGTGCAGTTGGTGTTTTCTTTCATATAGGGTTCAAGATTATATTCAGGAAAAGAGTTGTGTTTTACATACTTGACAATAATGGGGGAATTATGTTAGTAAATCCAACTGCTTATTCTGTTTTTTAAACATGCATATAGTATTAAAGTGGGAAGGAGAAAAGAATGGAAATTTAATAGTGAAAATGTTTAAATATAAGTACAAAAAATTCTGGGATATGATAAGAATAAGGAAAAGAAAAAATATGTGAATGAAGAACTTAAAAATTATCAAAAAGAAAACATGGAAAATAAAAAATGATGATCTAGAGAAAGATAGAAGGATGTGATAAAATAATGTGAGAAACAATATTATTATATAAATACTTGGGAAAATCTACTAGAAGAAATAATTAAAGCCATTAAGGTAAACAGAAAGTGGTGTACCAAGATTATAGTGTCAGGATTTCTTATGTAGACTGGTAATAAATAAGGTACTGGTTAAGGGAAATATGCCTTATAAAAAGCAAGTCAAAAGGAAGAGTAGTGAACCTGTGGGAAAAGTTGTGTGAAGAAACTTTTTTCATCATATTAATGACATTAACAATATAGATATGGATTCAATTATGTATAGTTATTATAAGATGGATATTATAAGACTAAGAAGAAATAATGTATTTTAAGGGTAGAAACAAATTTATTTTATGTAATAGGAGTTACTTGGAATGAAAGATGAATGAAATTTTATTTAATGAGAAATGGAGTTTTACCGATATATCACAAAAAAATCATATTAAAATTGTGGAAAAAGGAATGGAAGTCAATTATGGAAGAATAATGATGAGGATATTACATGAAAAATGACAAATAGTAAGAAACAAAAATGGATACATATGTGCTTGTGAACATGTATATTTTGTAAATATGCAAATAATGTTTTTATACTGTGCTAATAAAGGACCCTTACTCTTTTTTTAAAGATGCTATGGGATTTTTTATATCCTCCTGAACTACCACCAAGTCAAGGAGATGGGTCCTCAGCTTAACATCTCATCCACAGGATGACACACTCAGGAATGCATTTAAAAATTCTGCTTACACCCATGCCAGCAGCTTTAAAAGCTGTTAGACATATTCTTGTGTGAAGGTATGTGAAGGCTGCAAGCCTAGCTAGATAGAATTTTGTAGATAATTATGTCATTTGTAAATATTAATATAAGCCACAGGCTTTTTCTCTTAAGTGTGAAAAGACTGCACTAGATGTTGAATTGCAAAAATGTAACAACAATGTACTCTGCTGTAAGAAAGCTGATAAGTCAAGCATTTTATGATTGTTTTGATCTCAGGGCTCAGATCCGTGATGTCTGAACCAGCAGATTCTTTCTATTATTTTGAGACTAGTGTTAATTGCTAGATCTTACATATATAATGTCTTTAATTGCTGTAGTTTTCTTACCCGGTGCAAGCTTACTAAGAAATGTTAATGTAGAGTTTCTGTTAGCCTGGGAAACCAGAGAATTGTTAAGAATGATGTAATCTAAAATGAGTCAGCAGGATGTATTATCATTTTAAAGGACTTCTCGAGAGCATTTTGCATTTGACTTCAGAACTGACCACTCATCAGCACTTACTTTTCTTTGTCTGTATGTAAATAGGAGCTCAGACTTTAGTGTCTCTCCTAGAAATAGATATAAAATAGTAAGTTTAGTCTAGCTGTTTTCTATATTTATGTCAGACTATTCTACAGTATTATTTTAAGCATTTTCCTGTGATCTCTAAACTCTTGACTAGCACTGTGTTGAATTGTGGAGCTTTGTCTTGTGTTTTTATTATTTCTTAAATATTTTTAAACCTTTCAACTGTGGCTGTTTTGTGTAGAGGTAATTTAAGCTCTAAAGTACATTGCATGTATGTAGTGATACTGTACAAAGCCACTCCAAATAAGACTTGCTGCTCAGTTACACATACCATTTGGATAATAATATTGCACAGTAATAATTGGACACCCTTTGGTAAGGGCCTGTTTAGTAGCTGATAAGTAAGGGTCCTAGTGGCAGTGATTACTACCTTATAGCCTGACAGAAGGGGCACAGCTAGTGAGCATGTGCCAGCCTTCCCCAGGAGTGTCTGCGTGGTTGTATATAAATCATATCTCAAAGTGTGTGTATGCGTGTCAGCTACTTGGGCAGGGACACAAAGTACTGATTGGACAGAGAGAGTGCTAGGAGGATTTGGCTTGGGACCCTGGCTAAGGACCCCACTCTGTAGCTGTGCCAGTAGGGAGTCCTATTGGGGATATGGAGAGAAAGGCAGAAACCAGCCCCAGACTGACTGTGAGCTATGTGTGCTCTTAAGGGAAATTGAACTTTACTGGGTGTGTATTTATTATCCTTCCCAGTGCGGACGCCCCTCACTGGTGTTGGTGGTGAGGATTGAGGCTCCTTGATTACTGGGCCAGTGCATGGGAGTCACATATTAATTAGTATATTCCTCCTGGAGAACTCAAGCTAGTTTTTCAAGTGACCCTTGAGAAATGTTGCTTGAGAGGGTAAGGTGTATCTGAGTATACCTTACCCCATTCCCTGTCTTGAGAGCCCATCTGCATTGCCATTATTAACCCCACTGTGGTGCTGCACTGACATACATATGCTTGCATCCATAGGCTCCATCTTAGCAACTTGGCATTTTGCTGGCTGGCTCTGTTTAACAATGTTAGGGGATTGTGATCTGTCACTACAGTGAATTTACTTCCATATAGATAAGGCTGAAGTTTCTGCAGTGCCCAAACTATGGCTAGGCATTCCTTTTCTACAGTGGCATAGCATTTATCCCTGGGTTGGAGCCTATGACTGAGATAAACCACTGGGTGTCCTTCTCCCTCTGAAGAAATCTGGCTAAGTACAGTCCTCACCCCATGGTTCAAAGCATCCACCTGCACAACAAATTATTTGCTGTAATCTTGACTGGCTAACACAGGGGGCCCTCCCAATGTTTATTTAAGCTTCTAGAATGCCTGCTCACATGCTGCGATCTACAATACCTTATCTAGCCTGTTCTTCCTTGCCGGGTCTGTGAGGGGAGCAGCTATGGTACTATAACTGGGGACACACTTTCTGTAGTACCCTGCTGCCCCTAAGAATGCCCTCATCTGCTTTATGGTAACAGATGCAGGCCATGCCTGAATGGCTTCTACTTTGGCAGGTTCTGGCCTGATCTTACCACTCCCCACTCTATGTCCCAGGTAGGAGACCTCTGCCATGCCCACCTGACATTTGCTGGGCTTAATGGCCAACCCTGCCCTCTGTAGTCTGCCCAGCACCTCCTTTGACAGGTGCTCCTGCCAGGAATAACTCTAGATGGTAATATCATGTAGGTAAGCAAGGGCAAACCATCCTGCTACTGTTAGAATATGATCTACCAGCCTCTGGAAAGTTGCTGGGGCATGTTTCATCCCAAGGGGCATCATTGTGAACTCATACAAGCCAAAATGAGTAACAAAAGCTGACCTCTCTCTAGCACTGGGAGTCAAGGGCACCTGCTAGTAACCCTTGGTAAGATCAATGGCTGTAAGATACTTAGCTCTACCCAGCTGCTCTAGGGCCTCATCTGTCCTAGACATGGGGTACACATCTGACTCTTTGTGACTATTTAATTTCCTGTTGTCCACACAGAAACTGGTGCTACCATCCTTCTTTGGCATCAGCACCACTGGGGCGGCCCAGAGACTCTTGGACTCTTGAATTACCCCTAGTTCCAACATCTCCTGTATCTCCTCCCTCAGAGTCAGTTTGACTCTCTCGGGCACCCTATAAGGGGCCTGCTTAATAGGCATTTGGGGTACTGTATCCACCTGGTGCTGCACCAGGTGGGTGCACCCTGGTTTCCCAGTGAACACATACCCAAACTCCTATAACACTGCTCAGATTTCTCGAACCTGCGTAGGCGATAGCTGCTGGGGCATTGCTACCCCTTCCACTGAGGTGTCAGTCTGAGTCTCACTAAGGAGATCAGTCACCAGATCTCCCTCAAACTTTTCCTGCAATCCACTGCAAATACTCAGCACAAGGGCTTAGCAGTGCCACCATGTAGTTAACCTCACTTACTTTTCTTACCACCTTGTAGGGTCCCTCTCAGGCTGCTTGCAGCTTGCTGTGTCTGACAGGAATGAGAACCATTACCTGCTGCCCTACACCATACTCTCTAGCTCGAGCATTCCTGTCATACCATACCTTTTTCTGTTGTTGGGCTTCTGCCAGGTTCTTCTGGGTCAAGCCCATGAGTTCCCAGACCCTTGTCCTGAGGTTTAGGACATATGCCACAACAGACTCCTTGTGTGAATCACACTCACCTTCCCACTCATCACAAATTAAATCTAGAAGTCCCCTCACCCTATACCCATACAGCAACTCAAAGGGTGAAAAACATGTGGATTCCTGGGGAACCTCTCTGTAAGCAAACAGATGAGGAACTCCCTCTTAAACTGGTCTGCAAATGCCAGTAGCATGGCCTTGATTGTAGAGTTTAACCTCTCAACAAGACCATTAGTCTGGTGATGGTATGGTGTGGTCTTCAGGTGATTCACCCCACAGTGCTTCCACAGACAAGCCAGCAGGTCTGATATGAAATTGGCACCCCTTGTCAGTCAGTATTTCTTTTGGGAAACCTACCCTGCTGAAATCTCTAGCAAAGCATTTTCCACCTTTTCTGCCTCAATGGAGGACACAGTCACTGCCTCAGGGTATCTTGTAGCATAATCTACTATCATTAGGATATATTTTTTCCCTGTGGAACTTGGGGTACTCAGAGGCCCCACAATATCCATAGCTACTCTCTGAAATGGCTTCTCAATCACAGGCAAAGGCATAAAAGGAGCTCTCACCTTGTCTCCTGTCTTGCCCACCTTTTGACACTGCTCATAGGTCTTGCAGTACCCTGTTACATCTCTGGAAATTCCAGGCCAATAGAAGTTCTGCATAATACTTCTCTTTGTACGTTTTATGCCCATATGACCTGCAAAGGGAATATCATGGGCTATGGCTAGAAGCACCAGATGGTAGGCTCTAGGTACTATCAACTGCTGTATTCTGTCACCTTCTAGCCCTCCCTCAGGGGTCCACTCATATACAGTAAACTTTTTTCCCAGTATACAGATTCCCCCTTCCCTTGAGAATCAGGTGCCTTACTAGCTACCTGCCCCACGCCTTGCAATGAAAGGTCTGAGAGCTGAGCCTGTCTCAACTCTCTCTCTTTGTAACCCTTCCCAGCTTCTCCCCAACAGGAAGTCTGGAATCCTCTGACAGTGGGGCCTCACTGTCAGCTTGGGTGCTACTACTACTACTCACTTCTACCTTTGTAGTCACTTTGTCCAAGGGAACATCAGTACTCACAAGCAGCTGTTGCCCATCTTCAGTTGCACTGCTACAGAGTAGCTCCCACCCTGAAGTAACCACCTCACCAGTCCTGGCTGCAAGTATGCAGTCTGTATGGGTCTCCCCAGGCTACCAGACCCACATGCTTGTCTTGAAGGCTGACTGCATGTAACTGCATAAACACATGGTACTGCCTCATCAAAATCCTTCCCTATCAGGACATCTGCAGGATGGTAGTTCTGTACCACTGTTGTCTCAAGGCAACCTACTATTGGCATTTTATCTTTCCCACTTACTGGCTCTCTCACCTTTTGTTCCCCACCTTGCCTCCGTGGACATATGTATGCCACATGGCCCCACTGGTTGCATTCAAAATATTTAACCCTAGGTCCTGGACATGTACCTGGACTAGTGTCTTCCGCTGCTACTGGCAGATTCTGTTGTGGCAGTCTGGGCTGCCCTGGGTTCCTTTAGACTCATGAGCAGTATTGGGGGTCCCTTTCCTGTGCAGGGATGCTCTGCTTGCTGGGTATAGGTCTCCCTTCTTCCCCAACTTATCTGAAGTAGCACATTGTCTATCAGCTAACCAGATCCTCATGTCCTCAGAAAAAGTGATAAGGGCTTGTTCCCTCACCAAAAGATCTGCCAGCCATTCAAAAGTGGTGACCTGACATCCACTCACCCACCTATGAAAATAAGTGGTCAGTCCAGCAACATAGTCACACACACTTTCATCTGCCTTGTGTCTATGCTCACAAAACTTTTTCCTATAAGTTTCAGGTGTTAGCTTAACAAATTCTAACAAGCAATTCTTAACAGCGGTATAATTAAAACAGTCAACGTCAGACATTTTGGACAAAATAGTTACAGCTTTACCCTGAAGTAAGGGGCTCAGGAACCATACCCAGAGCCTTTGGTCAGCATCATACTGTTTACATACCCTCTCAAACATATGAATGAAACTATCAAAATTATCCCCCTCTGTAAACTGCAGATGAAATTTACTGACCTTTTGTGCTTCTGGGGTCCAGTTACTCCCTTCCCCATTACCTCCATGACTCTAGCAAAGAGTCAGCATCTCCTTTTCATGCTGCCTCTGCCTACCATTTTCCTCAGCTTCCAGGCATAGCAGTTTCTCATTCTCCTCAGCCTGTAGACATCTCAGTCTCTCACCTGCTTCTGTTTCCAAATGGCTGGCCTCCATCTCAAGTCTCTTTAGCTTCCAATGGATTTTTAAGTCCTTTGCAGAAAGGTTGAGGTGTCCATTCTCTGAGTGTTGTACATCTCACCGGCCAGTCTGATCATCCTCCAGATTGCTGTTTTCTAATACAGCTGTGAACATACCTGCAATCATATCTGCCTTAGTCAGGTTTCCATGCACCAGTCCCTTAGCCTGGCACATCTCAGCCAAATGGCTCCTTGACAGCTTGCCATACTCCTCTGCTGACATGCTTTCCTACTGTCCCTGTGTAACTAAGCTAACAAAAGAAATAAAACAAGTGTCATCTGAACTCTGAATATTCACTGCATGGGTGATTTAGAGTACAAAAACACCTTCAGTGATCACTTTATACAAGCTACAGGAATTCACTATCCACACCACTACAAGCCAATTGCCAACCGACTAATATGTGGTGTGGATATCCCACTGCCAAACAATTAATATTTGATGCCAGTGCACTGGTCCAGTAATCAAGGAGCCTCAATCCTCACCACTAACACCAGTGGGGGTTTCCACATTGGGAATGATAACAAATATACACACAGTAAAGTACAATTTCCCTTAAGAGCACACAGAGATCACAGTCAGTCTGGGGCTGGTTTCTCCCTTTCTCTCCAGATCCCCATTAAGACTCCCCACTGGCACAGCTATAGAGTGGGGTCCTTAGCCAGGGTCCCAAGCTAAGTCCTCCTAGCACTCTCTCTGTCCAACCTGTGCTTCCTGTCCCTGCCCAAGTAGCTGACACACACACACACACACACACACACACACACACACACACACACACACACACACACACACACACACACACACACACAATTTGAGATATGATTCATATACAACCACACAGACACTCCTGGGGAAGGCTGGCACAGGCTCACTAGCTGTGCCCCATTCTGTCCAGGCTATAAGGTAGTAATCACTGCCACCAGGACTCTTGCTTATCAGTTACTACAAAGGCCCTTACCAAAGGGTGTCCAATTATTACTGTGCAATATTATTATCCAAATGATAAGTGTGACTGAGCAGCAAGTCTTATTTGGAGTGGCTTTATACAGTATCATTACATACATGCCATGTACTCTAGAGCTTAAATTACCTCTACACAAAACAGCCACAGTTGAAAGGTTTAAAAATATTTAATAAATAATAAAACCCAAGACAAATCTCCACAATTCAACACAGTGCTAGTCAAGAGCTCAGAGATTACAGGAAAATGATTAAAATACCACTGTAGAGTAGTCTGACATAAATATAGAAAACAGCTAGACTAAACTTACTATTTTATATCTATTTCTAGGGGAAACACTAAAGTCTAAGATCCTACTTACATACAGACAGAGCAAAGCAAGGGCTGGTGAGTGGACACTTCTGAAGACAGATGCAAAATGCTCTCTCTCTGTCTCTGAGAATGTCCTTTAAATTGATAATACATCCTGCTGACTCATTTTAGATTATATCATTATTAACAATTATCTGGTTTCCCAGGCTAACAGAAACTCTGCATTAACATTTCTTAGTAAGCTTGCACCTGGTCAGGAAACTACAGCAATTAAATACATTATATATGTAAAATCTAGCAATTGACTCTAGTCTCAAAACAATAGAAATAATCTGATGGTTCAGACACCACGGCTCTGAACTCTGAGATCAAAACAGTCATAAAATGCTTGACTTAGCTTTCTTACAGCAGAGTCCACTGTTGTTACATTTTTGCACTTTAACATCCAATGCAGTCTTTTCACATTTAAGAGAATATGACTGTGGCTTATATTAATATTTACAAATGACAGAGTTATCTACAAAATTCTTAGCTAGCTAGGCTGGCAGCCTTCACATATCTTCACATCTTGTTATTTATGTGGCATCCCAAAGTCCATTGCAACTTTTAAAGTTAAGTTATGAAATTGTGGTTAGTGTTGTTCTGTATAGGCTATTATGTGTGCTAGCACAACATACCTAATAATAACTGTTTTAAAGGTTACACAGGAATCTTGTAGTACATGGATTATGTTCAAAATTCAGGAAAAGTGAATTTCATTAAGCAACATTCCTAATGTAAGAAGTATACTGAACAATGTTTACCTATAGAGTCCTAGTCTCATACTAATGTATAACATTTGCCAGTGCTGGCCATCAAAGAGCAGTGCCAAGAAGTGAAAAAACATCTTAAAAATCTGTTAGACACTCAGTAAAATGTCTAGTAGATTTTAAAGTCACTTGTTCATCAGAGGGACACTTAGATTCTGGTAATTGTCTGTGGCAGCATTAAGTGTTTTATGGTTTGCAAAAATATAAAATACTTAGGATCATAGGATACACAAGGCAAGCCAGACCAGACGCCATGCATGCTTGTATCCTCAAGTTCTACCATCTTTTGCAAGGAGGAGGATATCTCTGTGTGGTTGTGCAAATGTATGGGAAGCCATCGTCTAAGCTACATTTGAAGGATGACAGGGCTTCACATTGATTGTTATGTCATGGGAGTTTATTACTGAGCAAGGGAGTCACTGGCTTATGAACCTATCTCACCATATAGATTTAGTTATTTCTTGATGAAGGTTTAAATCTTTGGTTCTGGTGTTGGCAGCACAATCTGACTTTTTGTAGAAAAAGAAGTTGAGAATAATTGGATCTCTAATGACATGTTAAGTTAGATCCAGGTGTCCCTTCATGGGTCTGTATGACACTGTGAGTAAGGGTAAGAACTCCGGTCTGTTTTGATAGCTATGTTTTTGAGACCAGACATAATTTTTGTTAGGAACCTCTGTATTTTTTTTTTTACTCCTTATTTTTTCATTTACGCAGTGAGGTGGGGGGTTCAAGCCCCACCAGGTTCTTGCTTCTGGCTCCAAGTGCCCAGGTTTCTGGGCATGACCTGCTTTGGGACAGTGTCAAGTGGGGAGTTTGACTGAGGTGGTGCACCTGTGAAAGAGTAATGCAGATGTCCTAAGGCAAGCTCAGGAAAGACAGTAACCTCCCGTGGAGCAGAAGGGCAAAACCTCACTTCATCTTCATTTTTAGTGTAAATGCAGACCATAAAAGTGGGGCCATATGATCCTTCTGGCTTTCTGGGTTTTAAGCAGGAGCTGTCAGAAAAGTTAACACAGGGATAACTGACTTGTGGCAGCCAAGCGTTCATATCAACATAATTTTTTCATCCTTCAATGTCGGCTCTTCCTATCATTGTGAAGCAGAATTCACCAAACGTTGGATTGTTCACCCACTAATAGGAAATGTGAGCTGGGATTAGACCATCATGAGACAGATTAGTTTTACCCTACTGATGATGTGTTATTGTGATAGTAATCCTGCTCAGTATGAGGGGAACCGCAGGTTCAGACATTTGGTGTACGTGCTTGGCTGAAAAGCCAATAGTACAAAGCTACCTACTGATGATGTATTGCTTTTGAGTTTTTTAATATGTCTATCAATGCTTGACATTACTATATTTACCTAGTAATTTCCTCAACATGCCTAGTAAATACTTATGCACTTAACCACACTATAATATTTTTGCAGCAATAAAATAGTATGAAAAGTTAAAAAAAAGAAAAGAAACAAGATAATCAAGGTTATATTCTAACAGTATCGTGTCAAAGCAGCAACAGTCTTAAACAATGCTTCCCGTTTATGCTGACTTTGAAATGTGTATACTTCACCCATTTCAAGGAGCAATGTAAAACCTCCATTAACTCCTTTTTTGCATACATTTTGTCCAAATCAGTTAGTGCAGGTGTTCATTATCCTTGCACTAACTGATTTGGGCAAAAAAAGTTTTGGTTGGGGGGGTTGGTGTAATTGTTAAGGTATTTAATTCACAAACATAAGGTACAGACACTCCCGTTCAACAAATTTAAATAAATAAATAAATAAATAAATAAATACAGTGTTTGATTCTCACCTTTGAGAGGGAAATTGGATAGGCTTTGAATTGAGCATTAAGACAGGTAGCCTAGTAATTAGCTATGAACTGTTTATGGTTTCCTAATAGAAGTGAAATATCTCTGTTTAATGAAGCACAAGCAGGTAGAATTAAGGAAGCTGAAATGTATCTTTCAATTAGAAGAATTGATGAGTATCTAAAGATAAGCACGCTTTCTCTTAGCATCTAGGAAGGGTTGGACAGTAGATTCATACGGATTCCCATTTCCATTTGCTGGCAGTGAAATTTCCTTGACTGTGAGAGTGTCCAGATATATTTTTACCTTTGAAGGACACTCAAGAGTTTAATGTTTGGGCTCTTTTTCTTGACCAGGTAGGCCAGTGAAATCCCTGCTTTTATCTATTATCCTGCTTCCCTAAAATGGTGCAGAACAGGTAGAATAGTCATATACTTTTTGATGATTGGAGTACTATAATCAGGCACAAATTTCACTATAGTCAACAATTTAACATGATGTGCCCCAATGCTTTTTATATTCATAAGGACTCTTCATATTTGCCATAGTTCAGCAAATGAGATATAAACGACCTGGCAGGGCTAATCTTAGTTCTGGTAATAAGACAATCTGCTCATTCTAAATCAGGAGGAATTTGTCTGTTGAGAATCATAATAAGTTATTTATGAATAACAATGAGAGGATGCACACCCTCCTTCACTTTGGGGAGGCAAGTCACAGACAGATATTTCATATCAGTTTTTTTTTTATCATAACTTTTGATTTCCAGGCATACATTCAACATTTTCATCTTCTCAGTTTGTAAACAGTGGCCTGTAGTATAGATATGCTTCTCATTCTGGTGGTCAGTAGAGGAAACAATTTGCTGACTGCACATTGTAAGATATAAAACACACTGGAAACAGATGTCTCTACTCTGAGCAGCTTTATTTACAATGTTTAGGCAAAACTGCATGTGTGTAACAGTGTTTGGTGTCTTATTAATTTCCACCTCTAGAAGGTAAGCAGCAAGATACTCCATCAGGCAAATATCTTTTCTAAATAATATTTCCACTGTTTCACAAAGGGAACCCTCTTTTCCAAGCAGTACTTCCTCTCTATGACAAGTCAAAGTCTCTTATAAACAGTTCTTTCTCATACAAGTATTCCCTCCACACTGATGGGTGCATTTTGATGTCTGCCCTGAAAGGATGACTTCTCTTTACACATAATTTTTCCTCCACAATGAGAGGCCAGCATTTTTCTATATGTAGAATTTTCCATCTCCTCTGATAGGCCAATGTATAAATGTAGGGCTACAAATTTCACTTTTGATCACTTCTCTGTATGTGCTTCCAGTCAATTAATGAATGTCCTTCTTAATGGCAGATTCTATCTGCCCACAGTGTAATGTAAAAACCCAATGATGTAAACCAGTTACCTCAGGGGGAAAAAAAGCACAGTACTATATACAACACAATTGTTACTCACTCTTACTATGCTACAGCATCTTTAAGGACTTTAGTATTCTGAAGAACTTCAAAAAGAAGAGTCAGATGTACATTTATAGACAACTGAAGAGAATTCAATTCTTTATCCTTTGTGCATTCAGTAATCATCTTAGATTTGCCCTTAATGACACCGCCTCAAAATGTTGATCACATACAAAGATTACATAATGGAAAATAACTATCATTAAATCTGCTGCATTTCAGTCATTGTTCCTATGAGTAGAGAAAAATGTTCATTCTGTGAGTGAAAATGTTTAAATTTTATGGGACAGGAGATTGTGTAACAGAATTCACTTTTACATGTACGTGTGCAAGCAGGTGCACTCCAGAGAATAACAGATACGTTAATTATATAGCATCAGGCAGGATGCCAGAGAGGTAACAAAAATGGGAAAGTCAAAAAAAATGAAAAGATACTATAATGGATGAAAGCATAATGAACTGGGATAAAGAAATGTTCCATGAAGGGATAGAAGAAAAACGGGGAAGACTAGACTGGGAAAGGAAAATAGATGGTTATAGTTACAATTTTGTTTTTGGAAATATAAGGCCAAGAAGTAGAGAAAAGGGAGAAAGATGCCATTGGTAAACGATGGTTAAAACTGAATACAAAGCTTGTGATAAGTATAAGATGATGTAAAATAGTATCATGTAAAATACAGATGAGCAGAGTAGCTAAGCTGAAAAATATACAGTTAGCAAGACATGTATAGACAAAAGTACAGATGGCACATACTAATATACAAATGTGTATGTGTAATAACATTCAGTTTTAGGCAAAGTTTCTATTAGGAATGTATGTTGTAAGTGCTCTGTCCCAACTATCTGTTACTAGGAGGTATATCCCCCATGTTGGTTGTAGCATCCATTTCTCCATAATTTTTTTTAATTAAGTTTTTATTCCCATTTGGCTGATTTACATACTGCACAATAGACCTTAGCACTGTCTCATCTATTAATTATGCTTAGTATTATACAGTTCTAAAAATTATATTTTTCAATGTATATGATGCATTTTCATACTTTTTAAAAATGCACATTCATAAAACTATCAACTTATGTTGATCGATATCACCCATTATGCCTCATCTTGTTCCTAATGCCAGTATAAAAAAAAGCATACACAACATCTACAGTGTAATAGTTTTGTAAAATATTCCTTTAACACACCTTTTCATTATCCATTCATGCACAATTTAATCCATCTCACGTTGCTAGGCAGCCCTGGCTACCCCTCTACTAATGAATACAGTTACATCACTCCATACTCCCTCGATGCTGCATTTTACAATCAAACTACAAAGTCATCCCCCCCCCCATAATATAGGCGCTCTCCTCTAACAGCAGTCATACACTCTTTGTCACTATTACATCAGTCATCCTGCCCAGAGAGGGTATGTTATCACCGTGTCTTTCGTTTCTCATTGCCTTTTCTTCTTCCACGTTTCCCATCTTTTACAAACCATTTTTGCTCCCCTCTTGATATCACCAACCTGTTAATCTCCAAAGACATCTTGTCCTTCTGGTTTATCCTTTCTCTTCAACTTTCTTCAGGCATTCTTTTTTAGCTTCAGACATTAATAATGTTAGCAATGCCTGGTTATATTGTTATAGATTTAAAACCCCATCTCACCCAAAAGCATCTATTCTTTCTTAAGGCTGACTTCACCTGCAATATTTGAGATAGTAGCATGCATATGCCATCCTTAAAATACTGCAACCCTTCACAGGACCAAAAAATATACTCCTATGTTCCTTTCTCCATTCAACATGTACAACACTTGCCACTTGCCAGGGGGAACCTTTTTTGTAACCTATTACAGGTATAAAAATACCTGTGCAAATACCTTGAGACAAAAATTATGAATTTTCTGGACCTGCTTGCATACCTCAGCACTAGGCATATTCTTCATTATTCAGCTGAAATGTTTACTCCCAATCTCTGGTATGCTCAACATTTAATTTTTTGTACACCCCACTTATTAAATCTTTAGTGAAGCAGAACATATTCTGGAATGCACAATAAGATCTACAGCCTCCAGCCTCTCTTTTCACTGCTTTTTCTGCTTATACCTTTGCTTAAATGCCTTACATAAGCCAATATATCTTTGTTGATCAGCCTGATTTAGGCCATACTTCTGTTTTGCTACTCTCTATTGTATGATTCCTCTTCCTTGTGAAACCTGTTCTATAATCACTGCTTTCCACACTTTTGTAACTTGCCCTGCCCCAGACTGTTGTCATCTCCTATCTGTTGTATCAACTGGTGCAATTTCCCATAGAAATGCCTGCCCTGTATTGATTTATATTTCCAGGATTGAATCATATGTATAACACTGTGTATAATTCCTATCATCTTTGCTCTCCCCCTGCCTGCAGCCTTGTCTTCCTCTGTTCTCATTCTCATGCTGCTCTAACACCATTTGCTTCATCTTAACCATTCCTGTGTGTGTATCCTTATAGTATCACAATGTTTCTGTCATTCACAGGCATCTAGCTATTCTGGCAAAGTATTTTTATCACATTGTATTCTTTGAGTCTTATTTTTCCCAGAAAAAAGCTTGTAATTGCTTTAATATTTGTGACCATATTCTTTGGTTTGGCATCTCAAAATATGTCTACCCAACACAGACAACCAGCAGTACTAACACCATCTTCACAATCTGTATCTTGCTATCCATGTCCACAAACATCATCCTCCACTGTCTTAATTTGGTCAGTATTTTATCAGTCACTTCTTCCCATATTTCCTGGGATGCCTGTCTTCCTTCCCTATGTATCCATGCACCTGGGTACTTAATTCTTTGATGGCCTTAAAAAAAGTATTGTTTTGTGCTAGGTCCCATGTCTAAACACAATTCACAATACCTGCTTTTGTTTTATTTATTTTATACCCTGACATTTCTTCATATTGTTGTAAAATGTAAAATATTTTTGGTAGGCCATTTTCTGCATTACTTTAAAAATAATAACATTATCATCTAGCAAAACTATAATTTCTTGTTCAACAAAGCAATAGTAAAACTTTATTGTTGACTCTCTTATCCATGCTGCCAAAAGTTGAATATGTAAGGTGAACTTTAGCTGGGAAACTGGAGATCCGAGTCTTTTTCCCCTTACAAACTTAAGCCATCCTGAAAATCATTACCCTGCTTTTACATAGGCCTTTGCTGTGTTATAAAGTCTTTTAATTGAGTATATCCACTCTCTAGGAAAAATAAATCTAGTCAGCACTTTCTTCAAAAATTGCCATTCAACCCTGCCAAAAGTTTTTTTCAGCATTTAATCCTTTCATCATCAGTGCATCTCTCTCAAGCTCAGCTAGCCTCTGGATCAAGAATGTTCTATCTATGTTATATGTCTGTCTAGACTGCACAAAGTCACATTGCTTTAATGTAACAATCCTGCTTAACTACCTTTGTTAATCAATGAATCCACAACCCCTTTTACCATTTTTTTGCAAACAGCGCCAGGTGTCACTTTGCCAGCCTCCTTGCTAGCATGACCATAAAAGTCTGATATCAACCTATATGATGCAGGATTGATTGGATACTTGCTCTCCTTTAGTATTAATGCCACTACCTACTTTTTTGGAACATGTGAAAGCCTACCCTCATTCAATATTTTATTACATATTTTTTGACAAGTTTTTATTATAGTTTCTTTCCCTATCCTCCAGATCTCCATTGGTTCTCCATCTAGTCCAGTTGACTTTCTCCCTGCCTGATTTGCTATAACCACTCATACTTCTTCTTCTAATACACCTCTCATTAGATCTTCCCCCTCTTGCTGTGTTAATCTAGGAAGGTTTAAGTTCTTTAAAAAAGCTTTTGGTTTTGACACCTACTTCCATGTACCACCAGTCCCCTTTATATAGCTCCCAACTGTTGCATAGTTTCTAGCACGTTGTTAGGGTCATTTTCATGTGCCCCATGTTTGGAGTTTTTAAACTCTACTATTCATACCCATTGGGCCATTTTCATAATACATCAGATGTTTGATATTCTTTCTATAGTCATTTAAAAATTCCAAATGCCTGCATTAAACTATCCCTATCGTGGTCTGTCAACGTTTCCTCTTTTAGTAAAATTGTTTGAATAATTGAAATAACTGGATATAGCTTTTATTCCATTCCTGATTCACCCTATAGCTTATCAATCCCTTATAATTAACCTTCTTATCATTCTATTTTTTTACCATCTCACCTCTACTTCCCATACCAAAATCAATAAATGCTGGAGGGTTACCCCCATAGCCATTCCCTCGGTCCTTTCTTGTTTGTCATTCTAATTGGAAATCTCCAGTGCCTAAGTCTCACTCCCTGACCCCTCTTATGTAAAGTTATCTCCATTGTTGCATGGTCCGAAAACATGTTTGGGTAATTAAATGACGGTTTTCCACATATACAATCGTACCGAAGTAATTTAATGTTGTGAATAAAATGTATAATCTCTATCACTTTTTAACCTTTCCAATGAGTCCTTTTTCTCAAAATCTCTTAGGAATTTTTCCAATTATCTAGCTTCTCTGGTTATGTTATATTTCCATATGCCTCCTGAGACATCTAGCTTATTGTAAATTAACTTCCAGTCACTCACTGCCAATAATTTCTTTGCTGTTGACTCTTATTTCTCTCAGAATTACTTTTGTTTCCTGTATTCTGCTTTTGGGGTGGATATATAAGTTCATCAATGTCATTCTCCTTCCCCGTGAATACTTCCATAGGATTATATAAATGCTTTGAGCTTATCCTGTATCTTCAGCTTTCATGCCTCCTAATCATGCAATAAACAGCTGCACCTCTTTTTGCTCTCTAACCCTACCTATGTATTATATCCCTCTTTACAACTCCTCTTTATTAGATCTTTATGTTCCCTATCATCCAGATGTGTCTTCTTTAACATTACTACCACCTATATAAACGTGTCAATATTCTCTGCTGTTTCATTTTCTTCCCTAGACCATTTACATTCCAAGAATAAACGTTTAGGTTTGCCATTTTTAGTTACTAACTCTATTTCTACTTGTCATAGACTTTCCTAAATTGTATACTACTCTACTAATGTCAGAATATCACTCTACTTCTAAAGTTTTCTAGGTTTCAATAATTAACCCCCTGTCCTCTCTAATCAAACCAACTAAAAACAAAAACAAAGCTTGGACTATATACATAATGGCTTTATGTCTTTCATCTTCAACAGCGGAATAAGCAGTTAGAAGCTAGTACTAGGCTAACTGCCCTTTTAGGCCATTGAACCAAGCCAGCTACCACATGTGAGAACCAAACCCTGCACCTTGTGTCTGTAATGTAAATACCTTAATCATTATGGCAACCTCCCACCCATCTCTTGTTATGGTCTGTGAGCAAAACCTACTATCAGTTCTAAAGTGTGTCACTAGTCCTTAACTGTCTCTTCAAAACCTCTGAAGCTGTCTCTAGCTCTTTTTCATTATTACTTGAAGAAGGGGACGACTTCTCCCCTCTTCATCAGTCAGTCTTGCTTGCTTGTAGATTCGTTCCTGACTCCTAAGTGTGTGCTTCTTAGCCAACTTATAACATTAGTCATTACAGTGCAAGTCATTTATTTTGTACTCCATCATTCTGTGTGTGAACTGCTCCTACTGAATGTCTTCTCTGCTTGCAACATGTTTACCAGCCCTGGGTCAGAGTGACATTAAATTATTTTACTCACGCCTTTCATTGAGATCATCCCAAGATTTGTTCAGGCACTAAATAAGACTAAAAATAAATAATAATAATAATAATAATAATAATAATAATAATAATAATAATAATAAATAAGCATAAGTTGTACACGTGGAGAACACTTTCAAGACAGCAGTATGTAAATAGTTTAAAATTTACTCCCATCTGCCTGCATAGTCATATGGCAGACATGTACTGGTTCCTCTCCTGTTTAGTCAAGGCAGAAGAGTCAATCTCAACAAACATTCAAATCAGTTTCTCTTTTTAGAGTTGTATCCCTTTTCCATAGCTTAGACAAGATTTACATTTTCTGTTGGAAGAATTGAAATGTAACCAATATTAGATGATGCATTTTATTAAGAAATGCATTAGGGATAAAACCAACTACAATCTTTCTATCAAAATTTCAAATGCAGGTATTTCAATTCATTCACTAAGGGCTTTTAACATAAAGGACTTATGGTCTTCTTTTTCCAGCCTCTCTGGGGTGGCTGTTAAATGGAGGTTACCCTCCTTAAGCAGTCTTCCAGTTTAATTAATCTCTACTCCTCCTGTGTGGCTTTCTATTCAAACAGCCTTTCTCTAAACGTTACCTTGTGCCTCCTTAGCTGAGGTATTGCATCATCGTGTACGTTTGATGTACTTTCTATTTCTTCCACTTCCTTATTGTTTATATATATATATATATATATATATATATATATATATATATATATATATATATATATATACTTCCAGTGTTCTGCTGATTTTGAACACTTTGTCACACATTCTGTTTATTTTGTCTTCCGTGGCTTGGTACTGCACCCCATTCTGATCTCATCTCTCTATGTGAATTCCATGTACTCCTTGTTGCTGGAAGGGACAGGCTGCTGCTGTTGTTTATTTTTACCCTTTCTGATTCCTGGTTGTTTTTTGTTTTTCTGCTCTTTAATCTCCCTTTACTCATCAAACGTTATAACTTGGTCAACTCTTTCAAAAATGTTTATATATTGCTAGCTTTTAGTGCAAATTTTCAGCTTCCTAATCCAGAGGAATACTTCTCTCTACCACTCATAGGGTCCCAATACCAGATGTCCATTTCTCAATAATGCTAGCGTGCAAGGTAAAGCCTGATATTTGCAAAAGTTATGCACTGAATGAATGGTATCAGATCCATCATCATAAAAGCATACCTAATGAACTCTCATAGATCACAAAGGCTAGGTAAAACATTCTCAAACATCTGGACAACCTGTGACTATATCCACCTGTATAAATATTTGAATATCTTATTGGATGAAACTCTTGATATTTTCTTATCACACAAAGCAATATGCCTTGTGCTGAGACAGCTAAAGCCTGCTTATTAAAGGCTCTAGATTAATTATTTGTGAAACTCGATATACAACTGGGAAGAATGTTTTATTATTCTAATAAGAATACACCAGTCCCTTCACAGTGAATGGTAATTATTGGTCAGTTATTTAATACTGGAGTCTTATGAAGGACAAAAATAAAATATAATTGGTTGATTTATTACAGTCTCAGTGCATTATGAGATTGCTGATACATTTAAAGAAAACTTTTTATCCATAACTGAGAGAATTATTCATCTCTATTTTCTCACACAAAAGTAACTGTTGGACAACTGCTTCCTGTGTTTACCCATGCATGATTAACAGTTCAGACATTCAGTTTCTAAATGCTGACACTGAATTTACAGTCAGGGCTGAAGCTCTTCAGTGCTCCATGTGTCATAGAATGCAATGCTGGCATTCAGAAATGAATGCTGATACTGCACTTGAAGTCAGGACTAAAGTGTTACTTTCTCCATGTGTAGCAAGCCACTTGGTACTTCATATTAAGTGGTGTGCTACAGATTTTATTTTGGTCTTCAGGTCAAGAGAAGAGTTTATTTTTGCTCTTTCTACAGTTGAAGGGCAGCAGATCAGCTTGCTATGGCTCTGTGGCAGCATAAGAAGGTTTACCATATCACCAAAGATGTGCAACTTATTTTCATATTAGTGAAGTGATCATCACTTTGGAAGCAATGCAAACTGACATGTGAAATTTGATGGGAATATTAGGCCTCAGGATCCTGAATATTTAAATTAAAAGGACTGAAATTTGTGAGTGCAAACAGATAGAATTAATTTAGTAAGGAGTTGCATTCATATATGTATTAAAAGGTAATCCACTACCATTTTTGTTAATGATATATCTTTATATGTTTATTTAGACACATTTCTCTTGGCACCTCTTGGCACCAAGTCTGTGTCTAGAAACTATAATGATCTATAATAAACTTAATAGTTGCAAATCTTTTAGTGTTTTACTATGTTTTGTTCTCTGTTGATGTTGCATGACTATTTGTGGCACATACATCATTTGTTATGACTTTGTGCTCTTTCAAAATCTTCAGCTTTCTATACTTAAAAAAACTCTGTACATTATGGGTCTGTGTTCAAGCTGAAAACTATCTTTCTACCAGTTGTCCTACTCAGTTAACAAACAAACAAATAAATAAACTTTCACTGAGCCTGCCCATCATTCAAATGCAACTCTGTGGACTAAATGATTACAATGGAGACTACTATAGCTTGATGTTAAACACATGGGACATGCTTGTTTGTAAGCATCTAATTCATATAAATATGCAATGGATTCAGCTAATTATTGCAGTGGTGCAGTGGTTAGCATTCAACCTCACAGCAAGAGATTCTGCAGTTCAGTTCTTCACTGGGGTGCCTTCTGTGTGGAGTCTGCATGTCCTCCTTGCATTTGTGTGGGTTTCTTCCAGGTGCTCTACTTTCTGTGTGGAGTCTGCATGTCCTCCCTGCATTTGTGTGGGTTTCCTCTGTGTGCTCCAGTTTCCCCCCACATTCCAAAGACGTGTCTGGAGCATTTGTCTCTGGGCCTCCACTGAAAATGGGGTCTGTCCCAGCTGGACATTCCCGGTAAACAGATGTAAAATAAAAATCGTTATGGAGGAGGATAATCTCATTCCTCTGTATAATAACTGAATATCATGGTAACAGTAACTGATATCCCTAGTCAATTCACATTTCAAAATATTAGTTAAAGTACATTGTAAAATAATGGATTTAAAACATCCTTGCTTTTTCCTTAAAGGAAGATAATAATATTCAAAATCATTGATCTGAATTATTATGTGAACTTAATCTTTCTTCCTGTACATTTGAAATCAGTTCTCCACCATCACTTTTTCTGTTTATCAGAATTAGTACAATCAGATCTGTGTGGTTCTGAAAGAATGCTGCTTTAAATGAAGCTATAAATATTTATCTGCTGCATATAGTAATCCCTAAATTATATGTGGTAACATATCCCATGCAGGAAATATTATAATCAGTACTTTTGTCTCTGTCTTATGAGACTGTGAGAATGCTTCTTGGACTGCTTCTTGTATAATTTATCTGTGGTAGAAAAATGTGATTCATGTCTTCAATGGCATTGTGTGATTCAGCTTGTGGGAAAGATAAATCCAAATCTTCAAAGTCATATGCTCTTTCAGCCTACTTGTCTCATTTGATGTAATTAAATCATATAGTTTCAGATGCTAATTAACAAACTGATATTCTGAGTTCTACAAATTAGCTAACAGGGTTATATTACCAAGGCCTGATAAAAGTATATACTGACAATTATTGACTTTCTTGCCATATGTCAGGCTTAAGAATATGTAGCACTTTGCATACAGCAAATACCATACACTGCTATCAGGGATAATACTGTGTCTAGAATTGATTTACCTTTCTGTAGTTTACCTGATATCTGGTCTAGTTTTGTAATAAATATTTAACAATTTATTTGTTTTTTTACTTATTTACGGACTTACTATGATGTTAAATGGCAAAACAAATTAGTCCAGATTCATATTTCAGCCATGGTGCTGGCCACTGGCATATAAAACAGATGCCTTTACATAACCAAGTTTGTGATTAAAATGCAGATGTAACAGATAAGTTCTGCATACTTGCAGAATGTATAATATAAATTTACAGAGTAATAAGGTTTGACTAAATATGTGCATACAAAGCCATAAGACACAAATCCTGTTGCTTTAATCATGTCAAAAGAAAAAGAGAGCTATCCAACGATACTTTGTCGACCAGAAACAGAAAGTGGATAATCTGTTTTTTGTTTGTTTGTTTTTTTATTTGAAGGTAAGGAACACTTGCCGTAGAATAATTTTGGCAGCCAATTGATCTTCTTTAATAAGTTGTAGCTTGAGGAGGTCATACATGACACAGACCTACGGATCTTAATAAGTATTTTTTGAAATAGGTTAGTGTTTCATGTGGAACTGAATTTTATAATCAAGAATGCATGCTCAGGATTATGAATGAGAAAAATGATGTTGACAGGTCACTGTGCTTACAGTGTAAAGAGATTAGAGATGCTATAACTAAGACAAAGGGATTTTGTAACACTGTTTATTCAGTTTTCAACATAAATATTAAAGTATGGGGCCAGGTCAAGTACAGCTCCTTGTTCAACTTTAGCAAGTGCTTTTTTTAAACAGGTAAGATAGGAAGTGAACCTCTGTCACTCACTTCCATAGGGTAACCTGAAACCAGTAATTTATTTTTATTGATATTTATCAGCTTAATAGTTGTTAAACTATCAAGTAGATTATATTAAATTAGGGTCTGCAGGTTGGCAATGTTCTGTGTAACAGGGCATATGGGTTCCATTCACTTCATGCAAGACTTTTAGATTTTGAGAAAAAAATATCACAGTTTTGTCAAATTGGCCTTTTTAGAACCATGTCTTAATTAAGCATCTTTTAACCAGTTTGGTTTATAAAGGAAGTACTATATATGACCATAAAACTATAAAGCAAACAAACATGCTCTGTCCATATTCTCTGCAGATATATGTATCAACTAAATTAATGGACTTTTTGCAAAAAAGCAATATTCTTATGCTAAGAAGCTCTGAATAATATATATTTGTCAAGGGAAAATTATTCCAACGTAATGTGGTGTAAATTTTGAGGGGGTAATAATAGTATTTGATGAGTGACTGACCACACGTATGACCTAATTTTACTTGATAGCATATGCTTGGAGTATATGATGAAAAATAAAAAGAAATAATAGAAAAATGGGAAAGATTAGTTACATAATGACTCCAAAACTTTGGAAGCAACTTATTACTTGCACAACAGATTTCAAAAAGGGCATTGATTAAATACACGAGTAGTAAAAAGTTCCAACATGGGATAATGCCAGTTAAGATTCTCAAAGCCAATTAGACAACATGCCTGACACCAAAACCTATGAAAATATGAACTTATATGACACTCTATATTACACAGCATACATGGTGAACAAACACCACAGACCCTATTAGCATAAAATGTGTGCAATAGCCTTACAATATCCATGCTATTGGACACATACAATGCAAGACGCAATTCTAGAAAGAATGCCTGATAGAATGAAGTACTCATACAATATGACCTAAAAGGGCACAAAAGTAGCATGCATATTAATGCAATGTGGTAGTGGTAACAAACACTATGATTCAAAAAATGTAATACTGTGCAAATTTACAACAGACTTTATAAAGATATTACTGCCTATATAATAGTCAAATGGACAATTTTCCTATACTTCTAAATCATGTGTTAGTTGGTATAGTTACTGTCACAGCAAAGACATCCTGACACACAACTGCATATAATTGCTGCACCTGGAAGTACTGCAGACAGCTGATTCTGGACACTAATCTCTCATCACTTATCTCTAGCTATATCCCACCTCGGACTCTCCATACTTCCAACCAGCAACTTCTACATATTTACTATCCCAAAAAAACTGTAGGCAAACTCCTATATAAATATTCCATTGCCCAAGCTTGGAACAAACTTCCTCTAGATATACATTCCATCATCCACCCATCACACTTTAAAGAAAAACTCAAACTTCACCTACTTAACTTCAAAACTTGCCTTTGCCAAGCCCCAACCTGAGTGCCACTCTACTATAATTCCCTTTCTCCCCTCCCTCTCATCTAAGTATTACATTACTATAGATATACAGTATAGTTACTAAATTAACACTGCTGGTTAAAACTTTCCTTGTATATATGCAAATATAGTTGCTGCACTGAAAAAAAATGTATTATCTGTTTACATTGTTTATTGTTTAACTTTTTTGTATAACAGATTGCTGCTACATTTTTGATTGTAAAGTTCTGACTAATCTTTATTATGTCTATGTATTGGAGCTTTTCTCCTCGGGTCTCCACTGAAAATGGGCCACAAGCTCAGTTGGACAAACCCGGTTAACAAATGTCAATAAATAAATAAATAAATAAACAATCTAACTATATGAAAGTTGTGGAACAGATTCAACATGGTCACACACACTTGATGAGCAATGCAAACTGAGGCCAAGCCATATCTTTCCAAGCCAATGTCATAGCTGCACTGGCAATCCTAGCCACATGCACCTTCCAAAGACCTATAAGGGATTATACAATCATAAATCTCAGGCAACTACCAGCTCCAACCTGCAGCAGTTACTAGACTGCCTGTTGACACATGCGGACCATGCAATAAGGTTCCTAATAATATAATAACATAGGAGGTGATAACATTATGCAAACCTTTTATGGTGTATACTGCTTAATAATCCTGTTTGTTGACCATGTAGGCCCACTGAACCATAGGCGCTGGAAGGTGTTGAAGTCTGGGGGAGCAGAGGGTGAGAGGGGCACTTAGTGATCTAAAAAGGGCAATTTTTTATAACTGTGCACCATATGTCAAAAAGTATAAAGAAACTGAAAGATGGTATGATTCATTATAATGACTGGGAATTGAACTGTACACTGAATACCAACATATGTAATGTATGGATAGTGGCATTCCTTGTGCATCACAATGTTGCAGAGTACATTTGAAGATAGTGCATAATATGACTTCAAAGATCAGCCAACACAAAAAAATGAACTTGACAACTGAAGAGACTCATTATAGTTGATAAAAATCAGAATAATTTAGAGGTTGTGATGGAATGGCAAAACAGCATTGAACTGTTAAACACCCACTAGCCCTGCTCTGAATCTGTTCCACTGACAAAAAATGAAAGTAATTGTTTCCTAAATAACAGCACTATCCATATAAATGTACATATAAAACACTGGAAAATAAGGTGCTATCAATATTAGCTTTGAAAAAAATCCCCTTCTGAAAATGTAAACAGTCATTGATATAACATTGATCTAAAGTCCAAATGGCGAGGGTTTTATGTAACTCATGAATATGTTGTTGCAAACCAAACATAATCCTTCTTCTTCTTCTTCGTTCGGCTGCTCCCATTAGAGGTTGCCACAGCAGATCAACTGTTTCCATTTCTTCCTGTCCTCTGCATCTTGCTCTGTCACACCAACCACCTGCATGTCCTCTCTCACCATATCCATAAACCTTATCTTAGGCCTTCCTCTTTTCCTGTTACCTGGCAGCTTCATCCTTAGCATCTTTTTCCCAATATACTCTGCATCCCTCCTCAGCATATGTCGAAACCAAAGTAATCTTGCCTCTCTGGCTTTGTCTCCAAACCTTAAAACCTGGGCTGACCCTCTAATATACTTATTCCTAATCCTGTCCATCCTCATCACACCCAGTGCAAATCTTAACATCTTCAACTCTGCCACCTCAAGCTCTGACTCCTGCCTTTTGGTCAATGCCACTGTTTCCAACCCATATAACATAGCTGGTCTCACTACCCACTTGTACACCTTCCCTTTCACTCTTACTGGTACTCGTCTGTCACAAATCACTCCTGACACTCTTTTCCACCCACTCCATCCTGCCTGTAATCTCTTCTTCACCTCTCTTTCACACTCACCATTACTCTGAACTGTTGATCCCAAGTATTTAAACTCATTCACCTTCACCACCTCTACTCCCTGCATCCTCACCATTCCTCTGTCCTCCCTCTCATTCACACACATATATTCTGTCTTAGTCCTGCTGACCTTCATTCCTCTTCTCTCTAGAGCATATCTCCACCTCTCCAGGGTCTCCTCTACCTGTTCCCTACTCTCACTACAGATCACAATGTCATCTGCAAACATCATAGTCCATGGGGACTCCTGTTTGATCTTGTCTGTCAACCTGTCCATCACCATTGCAAATATGAAAGGGCTCAGAGCTGATCCTTGATGTAATCCCACCTCCAACTTAAATGCATCCGTCACTCCCACCACAGACCTCACCACTGTCACACTACCCTTGTACATATCCTGTACCACTCATACATACTTCTCTGATACTCCCGACTTCCTCATGCAATACCACAACTCCTCTCTAGGCACCCTGTCATATGCTTTCTCTAAATCCACAAAAACACAATGCAACTCCTTCTGACCTTCTCTGTACTTCATCAACACTCTCAGAGCAAACATCACATCTGTAGTGCTCTTTCCTGGCATGAAACCATACTGTGGATCACTATTCATCACCTCCCTTCTTACCCTAACTTCCACTACTCTTTCCCATAACTTCATGCTGTGACTGATCAATTTAATCCCTCTGTAGTTACTACAGCTCTGCATAATACTGTAACCCAGGAAAAAATCTATACAGTCTGACCTGCCTTTGGTTAATATGTCAGTGCTATCTAACACAAGCCAAAACAGTCCAGCAATCCATTTTAGAAAGACACCACTTGTGTTCTGACATAAAACAAACTACAAGTTCTATACTTAAATAAAACATTTGCAACATTTTCTGAGCATCACAAAGGAAAGAATTTCTTTCTGGAGTATATCTTGTCTCAAAATGACTTTTTTCTTTCTTTTCCCTGCTTTATTTCTGCCTTTGTTTCCTTTGTTGATTCTATCTTTTCAGCACTCTGCTCAACAACCTGCATGTTATAATAATAATATAATAATAATAATAATAATAATAATTCTGAAAAACTGCTTTTGGTTAAAACATAATATGCGTATATTTTACTTTATATTGAATGGTAAAAATTTCAGGTAATATTTAAAAGTAAAGAATCATACTGACGTTTTTAACATGCTAACATGTACACAGTTTTACATGGTAAATGTATTTGTCACTGCATTGTCTGGTTTCTCTGTGTGTGTGTGTGTGTGTGTGTGTGTGTGTGTGTGTGTGTGTGTGTGTGTGTGTGTGTGTGTGGAAATGACAGAGACAGTGAGTAAAGGAAACAGAGAGTGAGAAGGAGAGCAAGAGAGAGAGAGAGAGAGAGAGGCAGCAGAACACAGACAGACCCACACTTCTTATTCATGTGTTCTTACTAGCAGACAACATTGTTCACAATGACACTTCATCTGAATTATGCTTGTCTAAAGTTCTGTAGCTAAATTGGGTTAGAATATATGGTTTTAATACATGCCTTTCTTAGTCTTCTTCACGTAACAGTCACACAAACTAAAACCCTTAAATGAAGCATATATACATTAAAATATTATAAAAAGATTAAGATAATTGTCAATAGTAATTTAAAAAACAGAGATGTGAATTTCTGTAAGCAGCCTAAATCAACTAATTTTCCATTTGATTCAAGACATACTGTTTTATAGATATAAATGCATGTGTGTGTATGTTCATAAACAAAACATATTATGTCCACTTCTACAGATCACAGTCTTATCTGCAAGGAAACTGATGACTATATTTTAATTT
The DNA here is from genome assembly GCF_019279795.1 of Protopterus annectens. Taxonomy (NCBI): domain Eukaryota; kingdom Metazoa; phylum Chordata; order Ceratodontiformes; family Protopteridae; genus Protopterus; species Protopterus annectens. Next base: position 748,317,801 of record NC_056745.1, read on the forward strand.
ATTGTATTATAACCCCACACACATGCAAATATATCTCTATCATAGCACAAGGATAAAATCTGCAAACCTCCATCAAATAGCATGCACTACAGAAAACACAGTGGTCTCCATTTGGTTTTGTAATTTTAATCTCTAGAAATCATTCAGTGTAGCTGTCTTACAATGGAAGTGTTTCCTAAGTATTGTACTGCCATTTATTAAATATTTTCAGTAGCTGGAGATAAAATGTTTGTTATGGTTATTTTAGATTTCTTGAAACAATCAGGCCAACTCATATTCTTCGTAAATGTTATAATGGCAATGCGGTACAAACACAACTCATGAAAAACCTTCTTCTCAGTGAATAATGCCGCAACCCCCCCCCCCCACCATATGTGATTAACAATCATATCATACAGCAATTATGGGACTTGTCAAGGCAAAAAAACATCGATTTGAAAGACTTTTGAAAGACAACAAAATCTAATTCTAAAACTGATAAGCTACAAAAAAAAATCGCTTGCCTTTATATCAGACAAACAGAGATAGCACAGCATCACAAAACATTCATTAAACAAAAAAAATCATGCCTCTCCTGCTGCCAAAGGACTGCATTAGAGTGCTAGACTAGAGCATCCTATTAATGTAAAAATTCAAACCCTTCAACCCCTCCCATACCTGTATTATGTTCCTTCCTTCTGTGCTCAGTAAACTCCCACTATGTTAATCCATGTCCGCTAGATGTGCTGAATTCGTATCCACCAAATAAGACACAGAGAGGAATAAAAATAGCTATTCACTGACTTCCTTACTGATATCAATTTCTCTACCCTGGCTTTGCTCTAAATATACCATAAGCCTGCTTTTCTCTCACTTCACACTGCAATTCATGTTTGTATTATACTAACTTACCTTTGATTTCTTTATAAACTGTCTAAAATGTCTCTAAATATTAAATTATTGTCATATAACTTTTATCTATTCATAACTAATGTTTTATATTGTCTTATTTGATATAATTAAACAGTAGACATTTTTGTATTATTTTTGAAGGCTGTAAAATTAATATTTTTAAAATCTTTTGCAATACTTTTGAGCTTTTTTCCTCAGGCCCCCACTGAAATTGGGCTCCTACCCAGTTGGACTTTCCTGGCTCATTTACAACATTACTATTCATGTACATTATTCTTGGCTAACAAGCCACAATCTTCTTCTGCCTGAAACCAGCTCCACCAACATATCAAATATAACACTGCAAGTATTTCAGCTTTCTACCATGTAATGTTTGCAGTACCGCTACCAGCATCCTACATCCAGGTAGAGCTATTCTTACCCCCACCACAGCACATTGGACAATTCAGTTTCCATTGACAGTGAAGGCCACTGTAACATTTGCATTTGCTGTGGTATAAGGAACCCAACTCATTTTAGAACCGGGAGAAGAGCTCTGAAACTCTTCATTTGTCTATTTAGCTTGGGGAATCCTTGAGGCATTTTTTAGAACTAGGATGGAGGTCATTGCTTTATAGGATCACATGCTACCCTAAGTATAACTCATTTTGGAAAGATTCCAGAAAGCATTGTCAATAAAAAGCTGTTTCACCATAAATTATTAAATGTATTTTGCAAACTGTATAAAATGTATGGTAGAAGATCCTTAGACGTTTACAGCAAAATCGATGTCAGGTTAATCATTATCTGGCAGAATATTTGGGGAGAATTACTTGCAGGAACTTTAAACAGCTGAGCCAGATATGTTATACTAACAGCCAAGTTTAGCATATGACAGGCAGCATGCCTTCTTGGTACTGCCACTACATTGTGGCTGTAGAACAGGAAGCATCTTTACATTGATAATAGGCCACTGTATTACTTGTCATTGTGTCTCAGTAATCCACACTGTAGTACGCATAATACTAAGTCACTCTACAGCCTTATCAAAGTCAAGAATGTAGATAATAGACAAGTGAGTGTATATGCTTAAAGGACTTCCAAGAAACATTTGGAGTAGAATGTCTGATATTTCTTAGAGAGAACATATTGTTGGAAAACATTTTGTTTAGAAGCTTAAAGATGTTTGATGATGTAAGCACTGGATGTAATTGGTATTGCCTGGATTTATTATCCTTTTTATTAGCCTCTGTTTGCAGTGGAATAATGCAGAAGGGAGATCAATTGTTTTTCTCCAGCAGACAATACTGGAGTGAAGGTTTTAATAATTCCATTTTGACTTTCAGGCTATTGTCTCTTATCCAATGGTACACGTATTAAGTGGGGACAGCAATATGCTATGTAAACAACATCATTCCTTTAGTGATGTATCTGTCTGAAACTCGGGATTTATATGAAATCAAGAAAACTAAAGCTATAATCTGTGATCTGGAAATGTCTTCCTCACTTTTATATATAACATCTGGTATACTAGGAAACAAATCAGCACTTTTATGCCTAGTTAGATCTCCTTTTAAGAACTGGTTCAGAGTCAAGCAGCATTAATATGATAACCTGAGGTAGGAACAAGATAGATTACAGGGCTTGAAAATCCAGTATGTGCTTTGACATGCTTTGGGTATGAACATGGGTTTTCATGTGAAATGATTCTGGAACAAAAATGCATGTCCCTCTTAAAAATGACATCAGATTACTACATTTTAGAAGTACCTGTAAGTGCACTTCTATAAAATATACTGGGTCATTATCTCATGATCTTTCTGCTTGACCTAGGAAAATGAGATTGTTTCTCGAATCTATTTCTGTTTGTCAACTAGATCTGCTCTTAATACAACATTTCCTCTAAGGTTATATACTGCTAGTGCTCTGATCCTTGACAGACATACAATTTATTTGCAGTTCTAAAAAATGCTCAGGATAACTAGCCTTTTGCTAGATCTAGATTCCTGCTCCAACTTTGACTCTGAGTTATCTCTTTATGTTCTTTGTATATTTGTTTCATTCATTCATTCTTTCATCCTTTGGGTGAGATGATAAACTGAAGTCCTATCTGCTTGACTAGGAGATAGCTCAGCTAGATGTAAAAGATCACATGGAACCTATAAAAAACAGTAGGAGTTTGCAGATGTCCTGGCCAAATTTCCCCTAGTAGTATAAATAACTTGTCTGATCTCCCCTGAAAAGAAACCACTAGCCTAGTGGGAGTAACTTGGTCAACAAAGCTTAAATAAAATAAATTAAAAACATCAAGATCACGCAGTGCTACTGCTCATATTCTCTTGCTTGATATGTAGGTCTATGCTGGTACTTATATGTGTTTTTCAATTAATTATGAAGGAAGAAAATTCAAGAAGCTTAAACCTTCTTTCATTGTAGTGGTAATCTAATCTCTCACAGGTTATTTTCCATTTTTTTGTCTTCAGCAAGGACACAGTCAGTGTTATTCACTTAGTGTATCCAGGCTAGGGCAGCTAAAATGTCCTGAATTGCTAGGTTAAGCAGTCTGGCTTAAAAATGGGCAAAAAGTGTTGCATGATTCAGAGCAGAATATTTGTAGTATTTTAGTAGAAACTGTGATGTCAGGTAGTGCAAGATATGCCAGGAGAAGTAAGGCAGTGGATGTATAACATATACCAAAATAGCTAGCAGGAGTTGTGTACAAAATTATATGCTATTTGTATATCAAACTGAATTGTACAGGTGCTTGTGTTGAAAATGTATTTGTAAAGTTGCATGTGTTAAAAATGTACTAACAGTGGGTCCTGCTGGACAGAAAAGAAATGCATCCGTATGTCATACTGTATTGCAACTGTTGAAACGAATACATTGTAACAGAGGATACTGGAAGAGAAGAGGTTGATCACAGTCCAGCTATCTTTGAAAAATTGTCCAAAATTAAATTACCTGGTTTAGGCCATAAAGCTTGTATCTCACAGTTCTGATTGCAGCTAGAGACAAAATGTCTAGAAACACCAGGACTAGGAATTCTACTGCATTGTCCTTAGGAGTGAACTAATTTCAACCCTGGAAGGGTGGAAGTTTTTGAAATGGTTTTATAGCTTCTGTATGCTATAACACATCTTAGCAAAGCTCTATGTGTGTGTATTATGACACATATATGCTATATTCTCATTCAGTTTCTAGTAAAACGGGTAGTGTGGGAACCAGAGTCAGATGACCAGATATATGTGATGTTATTCTGTAATCCAGCACTGAAATGATGAGACAAAATTCTCATGGCACTCTGTTTTAGAACTGAAAAGACCACTCACCCACATAATCTTGCCTTGCTCTAGTAAGTGAATCAGGGAAAATAAATTCTTTATATCAGTCAGGAAAATATAGTGAGATAGTTGAGTATTGTTTTTTCTGTATCTGTGGGAATCTTTACATCAGTGTTACTTTTAATATTTCCTGTGATTAAAACTCTGTTTTTATTGTAAAGAGATATTTAGTATTTTCGTGTTCTTTTATTATGTATTATTACATATATTTAAACTTTTCATTGTGGCCGGTCTTTTAGAGAACATTTTAACCTTTGAGAGTGCTTATATTTATTTGGTGACACTGTGGCCGCTTCTGAAAGCCTTGCTGCATTGGTCAAACACTACCATTTGTATTAGTATTAGTATTAATCTTACCCACTATAATTCGGTACCCTTTAAAGAGCATCTATATTACAAGATTGAATGCTTAGGTGATCAACACCTTTACACTGAATTTGTAATATCGAACCCAAAAACATCAAATGGCACAGGAAAACACATCGGTTGGCCACAGGAAAAAAAATTCACACCCAAACTACGTTAAGGGCCTTCACCCCCCCCACACCCCCTAACTAAATATACCACCTCCGAGATTGCTCTACAGTAGACAAAATGACAAAATCTGGTAAACGGCCAAGGGAAATGTTTCCCTGCATTAAATTGGCCATTTGTTGTTTTTGCTTTCGATATTACAAGTTCAATGTTTAGGTGTTCGATCACCTAAGCATTCAAATTCAATCTTGTAATATAGACCCTTTAAGGAGCCTTAGAATAGCAGGCTTTGAACTGTTCTGGTGGCAGAATCTATCTTATAGTCTGGGCAGGAGGGCATAGCTGGTAAATTTGTGCCGGCCTTTCTGAGTTATGTGTGTGAAAATCAAATCTGAAAGAGTGTGTGTCAGCTACTTGGTGCAGGGGCACAGAGCAGTGGTTTCATAGAGAGAGTGGTTAAGGATTTGGCTTGCAACACTTGGCTGAGGACTCAACTCTACAGCTGTTGTCAGTGTAGAGCCTTATTTGGGACCTGGTGAGAAAGAGGGAAACCCAGCCCCAGGATGGGAGTTTGTTTCCTATGTGCTGTAAAGGCAAAGTGTGCTTGGTACAGAGAGCTGCATCTGGAAATACTATGTATATCTATCTTTATTCCAAGTGAATATTCCTCATCAGTGTCAGTGGTGAGGATTGAGGCTCCATGTTTACTGGGTTTGAGGAGGGACGTCACAGAAACACTAAGCCCAAAAGAATTATTTGTGTCTGAAAACGTTGAAAGGCCCAGTGAAGCAGACTAAGGTTGACACATATTAGTCATCTATGTTGATTACTATTTTCAACAAAAGGGAATACTTTTAATTGTACCATCTTACTTCATATACAAAATGTTGACAAGTATTTTAGTTTAGCAAGAAAAACAAACCATAAGCACTATATGGGATGTATACATTTATTTCTTATATATTCAACAAGTATATCTAAATGAGAAACTTGGTTAATTGCAATTAATTATAGCTGGAATTGTAGAGGGTCAGCTGCAGATTTTCTTTTCTCAACACAGTATAAGAAAATAGAATTGAATACTGAAGTGTGGCAGTTTTAACATTCTTTTAATTTAGCTGGAGGGAGAATTTTAGGGTCTATATTACATGATTGAAGTTTCAAAACTTCGAATCTGATATGGTTGACACCATATAATCGAAGCTTTGAAACATTGAAATGTAATAAAACACAACAACCTACAAAAACAAACCATTTAAACACTCTAAGAAGGGGGGCAAGCCCCCCTGCACCCCCCACTACTTAAATATACCAACGCCGAGATCACACTACAGTGCAGAAAAGGGAAATCTTCCCTGTCCATGCTGTACAAAGATCTCCGTTAAAAGATTTGAAGTTTCAAGACTTCAATCACATGGTGTCGACCATATCAGATTTGAAGTTTTGAAACGTCGATCTTCTGATACAGACCCAGTTTCTAGAATTAGTTGTGGGCAGGACCAGCATTTCTAGCTGAGAATTCAAATTTCTTAATTACCTTCATGTTTGTTGGTTACTCATCCTCTGATAAATGGAAAAAAAACAGTCTAATTACGTATACCTTAACATAGTCTTACTGTTCTTACCATTGATAAAAGGAACTCTGATGGCAAGAAATGATTTATTGCATCACAGTGGTGCAGCAGTTAACATTGCTTTCTCACTGCTTGTGGCACTACAATTCATTTCCCTGGCAGGGTGCCTTCTATGTAGATTTTCCATGTCCTTCTTTTGTCCACTAGGATTTTGCCAGAGTCTTTGGTTTGTTTCATATCACAAAGACATGCTAGCCAGTGCACTGGAAATCAGAAGTTCCTCATAGGTGTGTGTGTGTGTGTGTGTGTGTGTGTGTGTGTGTGTGTGTGTGTGTGTGTGTGTGTGTGTGTGTGTGTGTGTGCGTGTGTGTGTGTGTGTGTGTGTGTGTGTGTGTGTGTGTGTGTGTGTGTGCATGTATGCGTGCGCGCATGTGTGTGTGTGTGTGTGTGTGTGTGTGTGTGTGTGTGTGTGTGTGTGCATGTATGTGTGCATCAGTACATAAATATGAGTGTATATGCATGCATGTGTGTGTGTGTGTGTGTGTGTGTGCGTGTGTGAGTGTGTGCTTGTGTGTCATGCATGTGCGTTGTGAACACCATTTAATCTCTGTGCATTAAAAATCATAATACTGAATTTTAAAAAAATCATGGCAGAGTTGACAAAATAGGTGCATTTTCATATTTTTTAAAGCAGACGGCCTTCCTCTGCAAAATCTCATAGAGTTAGTCACTATGGATTTTTGCATTGGCTTAGCTCACTTATTTAATAATACATATACCTTTAAGCAGGTCAAAATGCATGAAGAAAATTGATGAATCTATGAATTTCCAGGATAAATATGAGGGGAAAATCATAGCATAATACCTACTTAATAACATTTGAAAGGTACAGTCCAGAGATGAAGTGGTAACTCAGCAAAGACTGGTCATCTGCATTATGGTCATTGCTTCCTGGGATAGGATTGGCTCCCTGCAGCCCTGGACCATAGCAGAAAATTAATTAGTTAGTGAAAAAATGTTTTATTATTAGATACAAACAAATACAGATCATTCAAACTTCTTTTTTCCTTTGGGATTTTCCTGTTAGGAGTCACCACAGTGGAACAATGGTCTGCAGAATGATTAGCAGTGGAGTTTTATGGTGTTGAGTTGCTAGCCTGATGCCCAACCTTCCACAGATGACACACATGCACTCACATCTAGGACCAATTTAGAGTGTCCAATCCACCTTCAGCATGTCTTTGGGATGTGGGAGGAAGTCGCAGCACCCAGAAGAAACCACATGACCACAGGGAGGACATGCAGACTCCATACAGAAGGCACCCCACCCAAGAACTGAACCAGAGAGTCTGCTGCTGTGAGGTGGCAATGTTAACCTCTGCACCACTGCAGCCAGCCTCCCCATTCAAACAAAAGAAGAAAAAGAGCAATCTGAAGTCTTAATGTTATACTAAGCGACATTAAATGTGAAATAAATCACAGCACTTTTTATTGGTGATGCTGACCTAAAATTACTGCATGCCCAAGATCAGATGTGATGCAAAAAGCTATGGGATACATTCTAGAAATTGTCCCTGGACATGAGTTTGTATGTGTGTGGGAGGGGTTGCTGTAGACAACGATCAGTATTGTATGTCCCCATATTAAAGTTTAACCTAAATATGCTACTGTGTCCATATATGAATGAGTTGTACGGAGGGAGTAGGGACAGATGTTGGTGGCAATATATCCCATGACCTTCATGTTATGAGAAAATGATTAGGGCTTACTCAAACAATGCAACTCTCTCTGCTCAGTTCTCCACCTTGGCAGAAACTTTGAGGTGGGATAATACCTGTGCTGCCCCTATGGCATTATTCTCAAACAGCAAGTAAACTTTATTCTCAAGAAGTAATAATGCCAAACTGATTTGTAAGCCAGGAAGATTGAAGAAATGTCTTTTCTGGGTAACAGCAGTGGCAATTAAGTAGTACAAAAAACAGTGTGCTATCCTAGATAGGCCGGTGGAGAAGCGGTAGATTTATTACTGCATGTTGCACTAGTATAGTCTGATTTCCTATGCCATGCTTCAGGAACCTGGATTGTGAAATGAAACCTAAGAATAGAGCATAAGTTGCAGTTAAAAAATATAATTTTCTGTATAACAACAGTTTCACAGGTTGATATAGCTTTACATACTTTCACTTTATATATACATAACACACACACACACACACACACACACACACACACACACACACACACACACACACACACACACACACACACACACATATTAACTTAGTTTCTTTTCCTGATAAACAATATGCTAAGCAACAGAAATATCCTGTATGCCCCGCCAACTTTCTAGCTTTGAAAGATATTGCCTAATTGTAGATTTATCACTGCATGTTGCACTAGTATAGTCTGATTTCCTATGCTGGTACATTTTGTACACAGAAGGAACATTATTCTGTATACTGTTATTTTTTTATTTAAATTATTTTAGTTTTCTATTAAAGTTATTTTAGTTTTCTCTTAAAAATCCACACATAAACTGTGCTACCTACTACTTGTGTTTGACATACAGTAGGAATCTTATACATCAAGGAGGCTGTTAGCAATCTATTAATTAACACATCCCCACTTTTTGGGGATAATTCAACCATATGACATCCTTTATCATCTTCCCCTAAATGAAATGACTCCTTTCTCTTGAACTGATGGGGTGAACAGACATAGAAGTCTTGAACTGGGGCAACACATAGCAGAAAAGAAAATACTATGAGAAACTGGACTGCAGTCAAACAGCTGGAGTTTTCCTTATATCATTTGGTCTGGCTCATGTTTGCTGAAATGAATGGACGCAGACATCTGCTTAATGGATACAAAGCTTATTAAAGGCTGCCTATAGACAACACTGAAATGTGAAAGGACAAGAGTGCATGGTCTCATGGTGATGTATAGCGCTGATTGCATGCACAGTACTCTTGTATATTTGAAATGCATTCTGTATGCAGACTGCAATTCAATACTATAATACATTTATTCCTGTTTCATAGGTAATATGAAAGATTCCCTGGATTTTTAGTTTCTGACATTCTGAAAAAGGGGACATTTCTTAAGAGCTTGATGTTATGTACATTTCACATTAAGTTTTTAAACAACATTGACATGTTTTGCAATGAATAGACAACAGATTGCTTAAACTATTTTGGCATTGATGATAACATGTGGAATAAATAATAGAAACATATTCTAGTGTTATGATATTGTGTAAAATAACTTTCCACTCATGAAGTTTTCTAAAAGCAATTGTTCACGTGATACTGGTAATATGCTTCAGTCACCAGGAATGTGTCCACATTATTCTTCTTTTGTGAAAAGCCAAGAAAAACAAAATTAGCCAAAGGGTATGTTACATGTCAATTAATAATGAGGTTTATTAATTCTGGAACTGGCCAAAACTGTTTATATGGTTTTCATTATAAGTTTCACCGCAGCAGCCATGTTCATGAAATTTTGACAATTCCAATTTAATTATTAGATTTGTAGAAATGTGAAGATAAACTTATTTTTCATGCAAGGCAATGACTTTACAGTGACATTTTTCCAATGCCAATCTAATTTATAGAAATGCAATGATAAAGTAATTTTCTATGTAGGTCAATAATATTACTTTCTGGAGAGAGATTTTTGTCAACATATTTGCTGTAATCATCCCAGAAAACAAAATTAAATCTGGAAAGTGAGAAGCTTTATTGCAAAACTGTATATTAAGCTGTGATATCGGGTGATACTCATAGTCATAATGCAAATGCATTAGGGCAATCAATGCATTTCATAAGTAGGCTCATCTCTGCCGCAATTCATAGAGGCCATTTATACTTACACATGATGGCTTCAAATAAACATATTCAAATGAAGGAACAATGAAATGAAAATATGAAATGATGTTAAAGTTGTTATGGTTGACTGGGCTCATATGTTTTATGACTGTATAAAATTGAAAGAATACTGGAAGTCAATTAATGAATTTTTGCAGGCTCTTTTTACAGATAATTTCATTATTTCTAAATCTCTTATATTATTCAACACACCTGTACCTCAAAGTGTTAAAAAGGTTAAGCTTCCCTTGTTATGGTCTATTCTAGCAGTGGCTAGGAAAATAATAACTAGAAATTGGATTTCAGATACACCTCCTTCGTTCAATGAATTTAAATATTTTATGAATATAGTGTGCCATATGGAAATAAACACAATTAGGACTAGAACAAATAGAAAAACATCTTATTTTATTGTATGGGATAATTTACAAAATTTGTTAAAAAAATTTTAATTTCAATAGCATGGTATTTTAGTTTAATTAATTGATCTGATTGTAGTGGATGTCTTTGTAAATACTTTAGTTGTTTTGTTGAATATTATAATAATACCTATTTTTAATTACTTGTATAAAATTATTATGATATTTCTCTTATATGTTAAAACAATAAACCTGTTTTGAAAAAAAAAAGTTGTTATGGTCATAAGGCCTCTTCCTACCTGTTTGCGATTCATAGTCATATTTTGAAATGTTTCCCACTGGCTGAAGATGATACCTTATAAAAGGAGAAATAATGCTTTTCCTATCTACTTTGCATTTAGTGAAGATGCTTTCTGCCAGCTTAGCCATTTCTTGATGTGAGCTGCTTGTTTTTGATAGGTTTAGATGCCACAGGGATATTGTAATGAGTTTAATAAACATGTATGGCCCACAGATGGAAACTGGGGGATGAACATTCTACCTATACCTGTAGATACTAAGGTATGCATAACCCTCAGTATACTTGCCACATAGACAGACTGGGGACATATGGTGTATTACTCAGGCTTCTGCTTCAAGGATACTTCAGCAGATATACTCTTGGCACATCTTGATTATTAAATCTATTACCCAGTGTCATCTCATAACCATGCCTGGCTTTTGTGTGCCTTTTATGGAGTGGCATTTTTTTCTGAGGAGTTTGATGCTAATGATTGCACCAGTGTTACCAACAGGTCCACAGATGGATTGGTATTGGAACAGTAAGGGATACAATTCCATCAAGTGCCAGGTAAAGTATGAAGCATGGGGGTGCATCATCAACTTGTCTGCCCAGCATCCTAGCAGTACCCATGATTTCCATATCTGGAACACTAGCTCACTCTTCCACATCTTCTTGTATGATATTATAACCCATGGTTATCTTGATGGTGACAGCAAATTGTAATTTTTATCATCTAATCAGTTCATAGGTTCATAGGTTGGTACTAAGTTATCAGCCCTAGGGCCTATACAAGCCTAGCCATAACAATTCTCTGGTTATTTCTTCCCACACTGTTTATTTATTCTTAGTAAAATGTATTGCTTAATACTAAACCATACTTCCTTTGTTGTGTCTTCCCCCTCTTTTCTTTTTTTTTTCTTCTGGTAACACAGGTTATCCAATGGAGCTTATGATTCCTGTGAGAAATCTGATGGGAGTTGCAGAGATAATTTTAATCCAATCCTGTCTCAAATGTGTATTATTAATGAAAGAGTTTTGGCCTGTTAAAAGCCTGTTTTTGATGCCTGGATGAGTTTGGAGATGCCCTTCAATATAACTTACCTACTGCATGCAGGATGTTTACCTTGTGTTGCATTCTTCACAATGATATCATATTCACAATAATCATGTACCAGGCTGGTGTTGAAGCAGGGGTGGCTCGTGGCATCAGACTGCCGGACTGCAGCCCCCTCAGCAAAAAAAAGAAAAAGTATCTTTTTCGCAGTGTGACACACTCAGTATTATTTTTTTTGTTTACTCTCTCTGTCTCTGCGATTCCTTCCTGCCTCGGCAAGTACACACATGTGCACTTTATCCACCTCAGGTTGCGGCGGTTTTAAATAAATACTTTTTTTTTTGTTTTTTGTTGCAGCCCGATGAGCTAATGAAGGCATTGGTGTGATGCCCAGCAGTCTATGCGGTTCGAAACCGCATAGAATTGGAAGGGGTTCAGACTGTGACGTCCGCAGGCATGTACATCACGTGCTTGGGCTAAATGCTGCTGATTGGTTGTCGCTCTCTTCCCGGGCTTTATGTGCTGGGAAAAGAGCGAGAATCAAGCAGTTTTCTGTTGTGGACTTAATCTGATTCGTGAGTCAATCAGGGAAGGATAAGGATTTACCAGTATTTTTTATATTTTATTTTTTGGGCGGCCTATATTTATTTTGCTGTGCTAAAGAAGAAACGTTAAGAAAGAAGTAGAAGAATACGTTAGAAGAAGAAGAAGAAGTTAAAAGAAGAAGAGTAGAGTACACTACAGTCGTTTTCTTCTTGGTGGTATGTATATATTTTTTATTGTCCCAGCCAGTTACCAAGAGTGTGCATGCATGCATGCTAGCTCTGGCTTCTTTCTTATATAACAAGTGTTTCTTACTACATATCAAGATCCATGGTCTACTATAGTGATATATTTGTGCGTATGTGTGTGGCAGTGTTTGTATCGTGGCTATTTTTGGATGCGAGTGTGCAGATATGTTTAGTGGTGTGTGGTTGAAAGTTTGTAGTACTGGTGTGCCAAATGTTTTATGAGTGACTGCTTAACTGTATGGATGTCTTTTAATTGATGGCATTGCAAGTAAGACACCATGGTGTTATGCAAATTTGTGTGTTGGACTATGTAGTTCAAAGAATGTGGTGAATATGTATCAGTAATATTGTGTTTGAGCACAGTAATTGGAAGTATGGAGTGTGTGTGTGTGTGTGTGTGTGTGTGTGTGTGTGTGTGTGTGTGTGTGTAATGGTTCTTGTTTCATTCTTGACTAGTGTGCCTTCTATGCAGATTTTGCTCATCCTGTCTGCATTCATGTGGATTTTTGCTGGATGCCACAGAATCCTTGTACATCCCAGAAACATTCTTCCAAATTGCACGTAAGTGTATATGTCCTGTGAGAATGACTGTATGTGCTTTTTGTAATAGGCTGACATCCCAATCAAGATTAACTCCTTTGCCTTGATCCGACTGAGTGCTGGAATAAGCTCTAGCTCCTTGTTGACCCTAAGATGGATTGGGGGGTAATCCAAGAATGAATAAATGAGTGGATGTTTACTGGGTTGTATAATCTGCTCCTGCCTACTTTCACCAGTGTCACTGTGAGTGATAGAACATCAGTAACAATACAAAGATTTTCAGAGAGTCAGAGCAATAGGTGTTAACGGCTATACACTGTAATCACTTTTTCAGTCTTTATAAAGCATCACCAGAATTGCAGATACAATAGTAACCTCATGAATGTGAAAGAGTACAGGAGTTGCCATTACTATAATTACCAATGGTTGTATGCTGTTCAAAACATTAACAAATTCAACTAAAATTAAATTAACCGCAGTACCTTTTACCCCTTTGGAAATAGGATAGTATCAGGATTAAGAAGAATAAATAAATAATACATATACACTTTGTATGATTAAATAAATTTCGTCTTTTCCTTTTGTGCCTAATTTAAGGATAAACTACTAATGTGTTTACACAAAATCATGTAAGAATTTTAATAACACCAAGGGAAGTAATGATAAACTGGCTTTTTCCATATGAAAACAAGCTTTACTATGTTTTCATTTTTGACTGTTATGTTCTCCTCTCTGTTGACAGTATAATTCTGGTATGACATACCTAAAGCTGCAGCTTCAAAGAGAAGGTGCGACTATTCCATGTCTAAGCTGGCTGGTTTATTGAAATCTTTCTAGTTTGTCTTTTATGATTTATATGTATTGGACATATACATTAGTAATGGTTCCCATTTAAAGGACAGGTTTTCCTAGAAACTGAAGAAAACTTTCAGCATACCTTTTTTCCTGCATGATCTGCCTGACAGGCTGCCTTCATAGCCCCCAGTCAGTCTATTCAGTCCTAATGAGGGCAAAGGCCAGATCCATCCACTTCTCAACCAGAGTGGCAGCCCTACAGGTCTGTTCATTCTCAGGTTAAGATGAGAGCCATATCCCTATGACCCTTTCATTCTCAGGTTAGAATGAAAGCCTTATTGGCCCATTCTTTCTAATCAAAAGTGACAGCTGGAGTTTTGGGAATAGTATGACTTGCATGTCATGTGGGCCCACTTCCGTAAGAAGGCCTAATTTCATACCTGTTGTGGAAGAGATGCCACTGATTGCTGCTGTCTTTGAGAAGCTCCTGTGTTTTCCCTCACAGGATCAAGTTCCCTGTTTTTTCTGCAGCTGTGTGTATTACTGTGGTTGATTGGTGCATGATGTGTGTAGGTATGCATTTCTGCATGCAGACTAGTAAATGACTGGGTTCTCTGTTTTTTAATGGGTTGATGATTGACTTGTCTGCTGTCAACATTTACACCCTGATCTGTGTAGAATATGTCCAAAGAGCACAAGAGCAATAATCACAATGCATGCCTGTTTCAACAGGGTACTTTTCACAAGATCAGACCAACAAGTAAACACATAACATTGTTAGAAACAGGAAGAAAATGAATAGTTATTAAAGCCATCTAATAATGTTCTAATGGCACACACTGGCAGAAACATATCTAGTGTCAAGACCCATCATTCAGTTTACTATCTTAAATGCTTCATCTCCTGGGTTTAATGATAAAATTATTACATCACTCCTATCTAGTATAGACATTGTTTAATAATTCTTAAATATATTAATAGGATTATATTTTTAAAGATAAAAGAAAGCACAATGTGCTGCCGAATGAACCAATTAGCTAAATATTTCGTTCTACATATAACAGCAAACTGAAGCATCTCAAAGAA